>NW_002476012.1:0-22569 GCF_000189635.1 Tetrahymena thermophila SB210
AAAAGTAAATTACAACTAGTTAATTATTTTAATTTTCTTAGGTAAATTTTAAATTTGATCTTATAAAAACCAAATTAAAAAAATAATGAAAGGCTTTTTATAATTATTTTCAAAATAATAATTTTTTTAAATTCAGCTTCGTAATAGAAATTTAAATACTATAATTAATTAAACTTTTAAAGGTAAAGCAGGCAATTTGCTATAAAATTTACAAGGAGATTATTTTTAGTTTGATAATAAAAATATAAGATTAATTTAATTAATGAAATTTGATTTATGACTATAAACAAACAAAAAAATAATAAAAAGTATAAAACAAATTTATAAATAGTTTTATTTCATTTTTATGTTTATTAATTAATTTTATCTTAATTTTACTTTATTTAAATTAATTTCTTTGATAAAACAATAAATAAATAAATAAATATTTTCAGAGAAGAAATTTTAGCAAATTATTATCTACAAAATTCTTTAAATTATTTTTTATCTTATCATTTAATGTCATATCTCACAAGACTCTTTGCATGAAATATTTCATAGTATTTATGAAAATTTCTTCTTTTTATAAATAAAAAATGCTGATCGTTCATTATTGATAAAAGTAATTTTACTCTAAAAAATTGACAACTTTTAATGTTTTTAAATTCTAAAGATTCTTAATATTTTTAAAAAATTCTAGTCTTTACTCCATTAATAATATCCTAAAGTAAAGCTCTAATGTTTTCAAATTTTTGCATTGGCATACATATCTCATAATCTCTTCTATAAATTCTATTGATGTTTTTTAATAACTGAAAAATTTATGATAAATAAATAAAATTATGAAAATTTAATTACTTAGAGAAGTTCAAAGTAAGTTTTTCTAATACATCAGTAAACGATTAAATATTCTAATTGAATCTAAGTGCTGATTTTTAATTTAGCCATGTTGTACTTTTAAAATTATATTTTATTGAATACATTTAATTTTATAATAATTTTTTTTATTAGATTAAGTAATCAATAAAAATACTTTGAGTAGAGATTTAAATTTAAGGTTTTAATTTCAGGACAATTTTTAATCAAAATTGAAATGCAATCGTTTTCTAAACTATAAAGATAATTAATTTTAAACTCATATTTAAACTTTATTTTACTTTGAATTAAGTTATAAATTAAGTTATTATAATTTTTTTTAAGTATTGTTTTTGTAAAATTTTTCTATATATTCAAATTCAATTAAACCTAATTATCTTAAAAAATATGTTAATTTTTAAAGGATATTTATTATTAAGAATTTATTTACTAACTTATTGATAGTCCAAGTTTTTCTAGATTTTTTAGATTTGAAATGGTTTCAATGATTTATTTAAAACCTTTCTATGAAACCTAATTTGGTCTGAAAAATACTTTAAAATGAAAAACCATTTTAATCAAATTTTACTCATCTAATTAAAAGGTTAGAATTTAAATGTTTTTCATCTAATTCAAAGTTTCACAAATACTATGAATTCCAATATCTGTTATTTCATTTACCCTATTTAAAGTCAAGAAAATTATTTAACAAAACCTATAATTATAAATTGTAAATATACCATACCCTTGAATATTTAAGTCTAACTCTTATAATTTTTCCAATAGAATGATTGGCTTAATCAAGTCTTAAATCCCTTAATCTGATATTCTATTTGCACTAAATAAATAATATTTTTATTTTATAATATTAAAAATTTATTTTTTACGCTTAAATGTCAATTTGTAATTATTAAATGTTTAACAGATATTAAAATGCTTATCCTAGCTAACTAGCTCCTTGTGCTCCTATATTATGGCAACTTAAAAAATATAATTATAGCTTTTTAAAAAAGAAAATAATAATATATTATTTTACGTAGGAATCTGCAATTTTAGAATTTTCAAATTAGTACACTTTTTCAAAGCTTTTGTTAGTCCTTAAACTCCCTCAATACCCATAAACTCAGAATCAGAAATATCATATTTTTGTTAAAGTTATTTTGCAATAAGCTTTGAAGGTAAAGTCATTTAAATATCGTCCAATTTATAAAGACTTTTAAAATTTTAATTAAACAAAGCATCTTCAAAATAAATAAATAAATTTACTGGATGACCATATCATTATAAAAATCTGTTTTGCTCTATTTTATAAAGTATTTTAATCAAATTATTTAAAATTCAAATAAATAACTTTAGATTTAGGTAAAAGTTGTCCCATTATTTTAAATCTATTTATTCTATTTTAAATTATTTTTATCTTAGATAAAAAAAATAAGATTTGATTTATATGTCAATTTTTATAAAAACTTTTTTAATTTAATTCTTTTGTTTCAAAATTTATCTGCATTATTTATTTGCTATTTTTAATTTAATTTTAATTTATTAAAAAATGAAAGAAAAAAAAATTTTGTATTCTTAAAATTATTAAATTAAATTTTATTGCTAATCCTGTAATTAAAATACCACCAACTGTGTTTGTAGGTACAGATAGATGGTGATATTTCATTTAATTTTTATGATTTTAAGCTAATTTGATTTTCATTCATTTTTAATAAAATTTTCCATTCATTTTTATAAACAATTACTTTTTTTAAAATATATATCAATAACTCCCTTAATTTTCAAATATATATCTCATTTATTATTAACTATGATTTATACATTAATTTTTTTAAGACTCCCAAATATCAATAATAGTTTACATATTTAATTATTTAATTAAAAATTTTCATTTAAAAGTTTGTCTTTATTATGTTTTGTGAGTCTGACTTTACTAGTGTTTGTATTAATTCTTGTTATTTTTCAATAAAAATTTAATTATAATTTTAAATGTTAACTTTTATTATTTTAAGAAATTTAAATTTCAAATAATAATATTATGCAAGAATATATCAGGTAATATTCTTAAGTTTATGTTTTTTAATCTACAAAAATAATAATAAGTTTATTTTTAAACCTTAAATTTATAAGTAGAAATAGAAGATTTTAATGAAGCATATTTTTATAAAAAAACTAACTACTGGTACATAGATAATTATGAAGTACTAACTAATAATGAATGAATTATTTGATTGGAATATTTTATAAAGTAATCAGAGGTTAGATCTGTTAGCAGGGAAGCCGAGAGCGGTAGCAATCTTTGAACCGTATTCAGCATCGCACTTGTAGAAGATTCTGACTTATCTTTCTTGGATATCTCTGTTAGCATTCTTAATGTGGCCAACAATGTTGCTTACGGTGTTAGATTTATCCTTATCTGACATGACCTTACGGAACAAAGCACCGGGTTGAGAGAAGTCATCGTTGGGGTGAGCGGGTTTGAAACGACCTTTTTTATTTGTAAAAATTAAATTAAGTACTTGTTTTAAGACTTTTAATATGATAATTAATTACCAACTAAACCAGTGACTCTTTGGGTAGAGAGCTTGGTTTCGGGTCTAACCTTGTAGTTGTGGAAAGTGGTAGGTTCGTAGTTGACTCTAGATCCTTGATTACCGTTGACGCACATGGGACCATCACGTTAGTTGTTGGATACTCTGGCTCTGTAGGGGCAGTTAACGGGAATTTGATCGTAGTTAGCACCGAGTCTGTGTCTGTGGGTATCGGGATAAGAGAAGAGACGACCTTAGAGCATCTTATCCAAAGAGGGTTCCATACCAGGGACTAAGTGGGAAGGAGAGAAAGCAGATTATTCAGTTTCAGCAAAGTAGTTTTCAGGATTTCTGTTTAAGACGAGCTTACCAACAGGGATCAAAGGATAGTCACCATGGGGCCAGACCTTGGTAACATCGAAAATGTTCCATCTGTACTTGTAGCCATCGTTAATGGGCATAACTTAGACGTTTAAGGTCCAAGAAGCGCTACCACCTAATTTTGTTTAATATTAACGATTAGAATATACTAAATTAAATCATTTTATTTTATTTACCTTAAGCAATGTGCTTGAAGAGGTCTTCAGTAGCGTAGTCAGGGTTGGTAGACTTAAGGGCATCAGCTTCAGCAGCAGTGAAGTTCTTAATACCAGAGTCAGTCTTGAAGTGGAGCTTAACCCAGAAGGCTTCACCTTATTCATTAACCCACTTGAAGGTGTGAGAAGAGTAACCGTTCATTCTTCTGTAACCATCGGGAGTACCTCTGTCAGAGAACAAAATGGTAACCTATTAATTAGAATTAAAATATTAAGTAAGCAAATAAATAATATAAAAGAAGCAATATTTCAAAATTTTAATTTAGTTTGAGCGTGTAAATTGAATTAGTAAATATTAAATAAATAGACAATTCTTCTTTATTGTTTTACATTCTTTTCTTACAATTTAATTAAATTTATAAAGTTGGAATATTTATTTCTACTTAAAATCAGTTGAATCATTCATTCATATTATTTTCATAAAACATGCGAATAAGTAATTAATCAATTTTTGCATATTTAAAATCTAATTATAAGCTTATTTGAGTATAATTCTAGTTTATTTTATTTAGCTTTAATAATTTATGCTGAGTATTCTAATATTTTTTTAAAAATGGTAACAGCAATATCTTAGATAGAAAATTCAAGAAACAAACTTAAATTTGAAGGAAAATTTAAATTTTATAAAATGAGCAGGCTGTGTGATAATTGCGTAAAATAAGGACTTAATTAAAAATTTTTTAAATTATGGAATGATTCAATCGAAATAAGAATTTTTCTAAATGTAAAAAAGAAGAAATTAATAATATTATCAATATTTATTTCCATCAAATAATTGTATTGTTTCAACTAATGTTCCTTTTACATTTCTTTTAATTTAATTATTAAATTTGCATTATTTTAAATTAATTCATTTAATAGACTAGTTTGTTTGTTTGTTTATTTCTTTATTGATTTCTTAGTTTGTTTGTTTGTTTATTTCATATATCTATCAACTCATTAACAAGAAGAAAAGAAAATTAAAGTAAACAACAAAATTAATCAATTGTCTTATTCATTACCTAGTGAGCAGATTCAGGAACCTAGGAAAGGAAGTCCCAGAACATGTTAGCGCACTTGAGGTTGGTTTGAGGGTTTCTCTTTTGGGTGTGAATGAAGTCAGGGAATTTGATGGGGTCTCTAATGAAGAAGACGGGAGTGTTGTTACCAACCTTTATTTATTTTAATGTAGTTAGTTAGTAAGTTATTTGATATATATATTAACTATTTAATGATGTTATTGAAGTGAATAGACTCTACTTTACTTTAAATTGTCTTGCTCAAAGTTTATTATAATCCAAAACAATTAATCATTTTGTTTTCATTTCAAATTTTTAAAAGATCTCCTATAAAACATTCATTCATATTTTTAAATCTTTGAATGAAATTACTGTCTCCTTAGTGGATCAAATAAACTATGCAATTTGTTTTATCTTAAAGTATTTTGTATAATTCTTATGCTATGGTTTAATAGATTTGTTTGTCAACAATCATTCATATTGCTTGTTAGCAAAGTATCAATCAACTCACTTCAATAAATTTCTTTTTGATAAATTAATTATTAACGTTTTTACCATATCCCAATTGCCTTCTTCAGTGTAGAACTTGACTGCGAAACCACGAGGATCACGTTCAGTATCAGCAGAACCCTTTTCACCACCAACGGTAGAGAATCTGGTGAAGACGGGAGTTCTCTTACCAACAGTTTCGAAGACCTTGGCCTTGCAGAACTTGGTAACGTCATGGGTAACTTCGAAGTAACCCCAAGCACCAGCACCTTTGGCGTGGACGACTCTTTCAGGGATTCTTTCTCTGTCAAAGTGAGCCAACTTATCAATAAGATGGAAGTCTTATAATAAGACGGGACCGTATTCACCTGCAGTGACGGAATTTTGGTTGTCATCAACTGGAGAACCAGTAGAGGTTGTCAATACTGATGTATTCTTTGTGTCAGTCATTTCTTCTTTCCTTCAGTTTTTCTTTAATTAATTGATAATTATTTATATATTTTAATTATAAAATTCGATCTTATCTTCGCTATTTGATATTTTCCTTCTTCTTATTATTATTAAAGATTAGAAAGCTATTTATTAATTAATTGATTGATTGATTGATTGCTTGCTAACAAATGGCTTATTGATTTGTTTGATTTTTGATTATTTACCGATCTATTTATTTTTCATTGATTAATCTATCAATCAATAAGTAGTTTATCATCATCATTTTCGATTTCGTCATTTCTAATTTTATATACCATCATCGTGATCGTCAAGTAATAAATACATTGATAAATCAATAAATAAATAGATACACTTTGTTTTAAAGTTTCGAAACATCAAATCTAATCAAAAATAGTTTGTCTTCTACATTGCTATTAAAAATCTTAGCATAATTTTTTTAAAATTTTATAATCGTTTTCATGTCTATTTATTTATTAATCATTCTAAAACTGAAATTTATAGCAGCTGTTCTACCTTTCATTCAAACTTATTTTAAAATAAATCTAGAAATTTCATCTTTCAACTTGTATATTCGTTTATAATTATAGATTATCATACAAACCATTTGAAAATTAAATAATATCTTTATATATTTTTATTATCAATTGTTCAGTCTTTTTCTAGGACTATTTCATATCAACTTTGTCCGTTTTTTAATTTAAATTTTTGAATAGTTTTTATTCTATTATAGCTTATCTGTGCTAAAAATCTATTTGACTAATTATTTACTCATTTACTTTTTGTGTTTAAAATTAAAAATTTTAAATTTGTTTATGGAAATGTTTGTTATTAACTTTTAATTGATTGTTAAGCAATATTTCAATTACTAAATATAACAATGTCCTATTTATATTTCAACATTATAAACTTAACTGTATTTTCTGATTAATTAAAAAAATATTCAATTTACAGATAATATCTAAAAACTTCAATTTTAATCTGTTTTGATTTTTAAAATTTTATGTTGATTTTAAAGAGCAGTGTAAAAAAAAATTACATTAGCTAATTAGTACATGAAAAATAAGAATAATTTATAATTATTGAGCAAAAAATAATTGAAAATTTTAATTATTTGAATAATTTACTGATTAATTTGATTTAAAAAACTAAAGTCATATATATTTATAGGAATTTGTAATTAGAAATCTATATCTTTTGTTTTTATATATTTTAATTATATCTGATAAGAATAATTGCAAATAAGATTTTTCATTTAAAAGGAATAGAAGTGACGTATTTTATTCAGATTCAAAAATATTGTATCTTACGCAATAGCTGACATTATAAATTCATTCTTTCAGGTATTTATTTATTTACAAAATCAATCGATCAATCATACTGAGTAAGATTAAATTCTGTCTAAGAAAATTATTACGCACTTTGTAGTCTTCCAAATTCACCAAAATAGATTACATATTTAAAACAATTAATTATAATTCCTTCACCAAATTTCTTCCATCTTATATATCAGCATTCCTATTAATAGCTTTAATCTTTCAGAAATTCATAAAATATCATATAATATCTAAGCTTATTTATAAAGCCTAAAGTAATATCTTTCATTCTAACTATCTTTCAATATTTCTAATTAACTATAAAAAAAATAAAAATTAATTGATCTGATAGGAATTTTCATTCATTTTTTGAGGTGTTTTTGATAAAAAGAAATCAAACTCTTTAAAAATTGTAATTATATCAGGCTCTAATCATGTAAAGTTTTATATATTTTATTCTTCATTTTTTATGTGATTTTCTATAAAAAAATAATTATAAATAGCTTTTGAAAATAACATTTTAATAATTTTAAATAAAAACAGGAGTATGAATTTGAATTTCAAATAAAATTTATTCATTCAAGTAATATTATTTTAATTATAAAATTTCTTGATTTTTATAAACAAAAAAATAGTTCTTGTATATGGATAGTGAGTGAATATATTTAATTTAATTGTTTGCTAGAAAGACTAGTTTATAAAAAATTTATAGTTAGATAAAAAGGGAAACTTTGCTTATCATTAAGCAATTATTAATTGTTGAAGGATTCTTATTTTTTATGTAAATCAATCTTTTAAATATGAATTAAGTATTTTAATATAGTTTTTATCTTATCTTTTTTTATATAAATAAAACTTTTAATTTTTAATCATTATAATAATTGTTAATTTAAAAATAGGTTAAAATACCAAAATAATTTTTGCTATTTTTATAAATGAATACTTTAACTATAATGTACATAATATTTTTAAAACTAGTTTAGTTTATACTTATTTGATACTTATATATTAATAAGAAATCAATTTATATGTTAAAGTAAAAGCATTTAGCATAAATTAAAATAAATAAGTCAAATGAAATTGTTTTATAATTCAATTAAATAGCTCAATTATGATTATCTGAAAAAATATATTGATTTGATTTGAATAGAATTATTTTTATATCATTTCTAAGCTTAAGTAGTAGAGTGTTAGACTTCCATCTCTTCAAATGTTTTAGAAAAGTGCTTTTTTATTACGTCATTCTTTAAATTTCTCCAGTATTCCTTATATCTTCTGTCTAATTTATTATAGCAAATCCATAAACACTCATCATAAACTCCTAAAGTGCTACCTTTTTCTTATTCAACTTTTTTTTTGCAGCTTTTTGTACACATTTTCATTTTATTTTCAGAAAGATAATTAATACTATCTAAATATTTAATGACATCATCAAGAGGAGCTTTGCATTTAACTTTACATTCTCTCAACTCCTCTGCGGTATCCTCAGTTATATTATTAAAATCAACAGCTTGGTAACAATTTTTTTCACATAAAACCATTTCTTTCTTTTAATTTTAGCAAAAATGAGTAAAAATAGATAAAAAAATAATAATTATGATAAATGAGATAATTAATACTCTTATTGGCAACATGTTTTCTAACTTTTTTTTGCTCATAATTGTAAGCAGCTATTTTAAATGAACTTTATCTTTTATTTAATTTTACTGCTCTTCCTATAAATTATCATTAAAAAAAGAGCCATAATACTCCTCTTTACTTTAAAAAATATCAAACATCTATTTTTGTTTAGTTAGAAAATTAATCAAATTTAAATACCAATTTTCAATATCTAAATAACTTTATAAATTAATTCATAAAAATCTTAGAGAAAATTCTATTAGAAAAATAAAATAATATATCAAATTTATTTATTTATTTATTTTTATAACTTTAATTTATAATTTTATTTTAATTTGAATCTATTTTAAAAATACTTCTTAGACAAAAATTATTTATTTATAAATATTCTAAATATAATTACTTATCTAAATAATATTAATGTTTATTTATTGAATTTTCTTTTTGATCATTAAAATTTCTAAATATCTATTTTTTAATTTTAATAGATTTATTTACTTTTAATTAATCTAATTTTGAAATAAGATTTTTATATTTAAAAGTGTTAAATTAAACTTGATTGAAAACTTTAACGTTTCATCACTTATTTATTATGTATTTACTAGTTTTTAATCAAGTATTTAGAATTATATTAAATTTATTGTTAATGTTTCATATAATATTGAGAGTATACTTTCTTGAATTTGCTTAAATATATTAGATTATTGTTTAATGTATTTTGTTTCAGCTGAGTTTTAATTATTGCCTTCATTATATATTATTTGATGTAGCTTTAAATACCTTAATTTAAGGTTTTCTTAAAAATTTAGTTTTATACATTAATTAAAGAAAATTAATAACTTTTAATATAGTATCGAAATATCGAATATCGTATCAATCAATTTTTAAATATCGAAATATCGTATTGTATACAAAAAATGGATATCGTTACACCTCTAAATATAACACTAAAACTTTCAAATTATTTGATCATTTTTGGAGAAACCATAGGGTTTGCTTAAGAGGAATTAATTTATTTAACTAAATTTAATTTTTAAATTTTTTTATTTTTTATAAATAATTTACTTATTTACAAAAATATGAATGATATTAATAAATATAAAATCAATAATAAAATAAATCTATCTGTTTATATTTGAGGTTAAAAAACTTTATCAAAATATAATATTATTCAAATATTTAATATTTACTCATCCTTTTTTAGTCACATATTTATCAATTTAAAGACAACTAATCTTTTTGATTTAAGACACTTGCTTTTTATTTTGAATTTTTATAATCCATTCTTTGAGCTAAAAATTTAAAAATAAATTTGTGTAAATTTTAAATAAATATTAAAATAGAATAAACTTTTAAATTATAAATTAATTCTTAAATTTATTAATATAATAGCATTAGTGGTATAAATAAGATAAAAAAATAAATCAAACAAAAGCTATCAAATAAATTCAAAGATATTTATTGTTTTTAATTAGTTTTTAACTTTAAAAATATCACAATCTAAAACAAATAAACTGTTTTACTCAAGCTGAAGTGTCAAATTTGAGAGATTAATGAATTTTGCTAAAGCAAAACCTAAGCCTGATGTACCTTCATCACCAATTTAATTGCCACTTTTTAAATATTAAAGAAAAAATATATCATTAAATAGTTGATTTGAAGGAAAAAATGAAGAAACAATATGAAACAATAAGATTAATAAATTAATAATAAAAGCAAAAGTTGAAAATAAAATGATGAGCTAAATTAACAAAGAAAGAACAAAAAAAAGCCAGCACAATAAAAAGAAAAAGAAAAAAGAGCTTTATTGTTTTTAATTAGTTTTTATATTTAAAAATATCACAATCCTAAACAAATAAGCTGTTTTTACCTAAGGTCAAGTGTCAAATTTGAGAGATTAATACAATTTACTAAAGCAGAACCTAAGCCTGATACACCTTCATAACCAATTTAAAGAAAACTTTCCATTTGAAAATTTAGATCAATATTTTTTAATTTTTCAGCAAAATTTATAAATATTTTGATGACACACTTACTATTTTTCATTTAATGCATCAAAATATATCAGAAAATAAAATTTAAAAATATTAATTAAATGATTGCTAATAAATAGATAGCGATGACTATTTTTTAAAATTGCAAAGTGCAATAATAATAAATTAGATTTTTGTTGTTAATATATGCTAAAAATATAAATAAAATTTTTAATAATTACTAAAGAAAATATGTCCTTTAATAGAAGTAATTAAAATAAAACTATATCAAAAAAATGTTTACAGTTTAAAAATTTAAATATTTTGTAAAATAAAAGTAATTAATTAATTAATTATCTAAAAAAGTTGATACACATTTTAAATTACTGCTATAATATTAAGATTCAAATATATTTCTAATTGAGATTAAATTAATTAAAATATCAATGTTTTGGTTAATGAAATGGTTATTTATATAAGAAAAATTGTAAATTTATTTTCTTTTTTAAATAAATGATAAAAGGGTAGAAGAAAAAAATATATTATTTTATAATGAAAAACTTAAGATAAAATTTATAAATATTCAATATAAAAAAAGAATACTTAATAAATAGATTGACATTATTTTAATAACTAAATAAATAAAAAATATAAATTTAATTCTAATTTATCTCATTTGCTTTATGGCTTTTACTTTTTGGTTTTATTTTAAAATATTTTTGGCTAATCTTGTTTCTATTCATTGATAGTTTCTGAAATAGAAGAAGGACCATAATTACCTCCCTTTTTTTATGCAGTAAGAGGGATTTATTTCTCTTTACCGAATAATCTATAAAGTTTAAAGTCCTGTTTGATAGAATAATATTATGTTAGAATATTTAAATTTATAAAAAAGTATTTATTTTACATTAAATTCATCTAATATAAGTTTTTCATCATTGTATTCGGGTAATAACTCAAAGTCTAGCATATTCTTAACTTCATCAAATGGTATTATGCCATTAAGATGATCTAAACTTTACTAGAATAGTCTAGATTCCCAACCATTCATTTCTACTTCTACTTATTCCATTTGTTCATTTAAATACTAAACTAATATATGATGATATCTTAATCTTCTAAATCTTACAGTGGGGAAACATGCTGTTTATTCCCAATCGTATTCCATAAACTTTTTGAAAATTTGATTAATATAAACATGGCTGATTATAATTAAAATAATCAAAAAATGTTACTTTATCTTTATCTAAAATTCTAGGATTTACAAGTGCATGAAGATGCTAAATATCTAAATTATCATTAACCCATACACGCTTGTATAGATAATCTGGCTTAGCCAATACAATAAATCTTTTAGGGATACCAATTTAATTTGCTGCTAAATTAACTCTGCCTGATACTTCAGCATGGTATTTTAAATTCAAAATTTCGCTCTTTAAAGTTTATGTAAAGCCTTGAACTGGTAAACATTTTGATTCTAAATTAGTAAAATCTGGATGCTAGAAATCTATCAAATTGTAATCGAAAGTCTCCTAATTTTCTTTCAATTTTGCTAATTTTTAAGAAAATTTGACACCTTATCTAATTGTTTTCATACTAAACAGCTAATTAATTAATAATAATCAATCAATATCTTTATTAAAGATTTATATTCAAAAATATTCACTAAATATAATTAATTTATAGTTTTTAGTTCCTTTCTTTTCATTCTTTCTTTCATTTATTCATATATTCATTCTTTCGCAAAAGTAGGAGTTAGAAAGTTAATAAATACTTCATCAAAAATAATAAATAAATGAATGAATGTATATTTTTAGATTCTTAATAATTTATTTAAAATGCAAATATTAAAAATGTATTTATGTGAATTTTTAATTAATAGAAGAATATTTTCATTATCATTTTTAAAATTAATTCAAAAATATTAAATAAACCAAAAAATAAAAAAACATCCTTGGTGAGATTCGAACTCACAACCTTTGGCTTAGGAGGCCACTGCGCTACCATTGCGCCACAAGGATTTTAGTACAATATTTAATCCTGGATAACTAGTCTTTATATAATTAGCATAATTTCTTGTAGTAAAATTTTCTACCATCATATTAAAGTCATTATTATTTAAACACATTTTGTTATATTTATTTTAATTTTTGGTATGTTATTCATTTTTTATTTTTTTTTAGTTTTTATATTTTAAAATTTAAAAAAAAAAAAACATCCTTGGTGAGATTCGAACTCACAACCTTTGGCTTAGGAGGCCACTGCGCTACCATTGCGCCACAAGGATTTTAATTCAATATTATAGGCCAGATAGTGAGCCTTTATGTTTCGGAAAATTTGATCAATAAGCTCCTCAATTGAAGTTTATCTAAACAAAAACAAAGAAAAAAGCATTCATTTAGTTTTCATTAATTAATATAAAATAAAGAGGAAATAAATATCAAATTCAATACTGATAAAACATACAGTTATTTTATGCATGCATTAAAACTTAAATTTAAATTAATTTATTTATTTATCTAACAAGTCCTAGGTTTAACTTATGAAAAGATTTTCAGCAATTTTCAAAAAAAAGAAAAATTATTTTGCTAATCAAACTATTTCTGATTAAATTATTTAAAATGGATTTATTACTGAAGACTTATTTTAGCCAGCTAAATTACAAATTAAGAAAAGCGCTTCATGTTATTGATACTATACATGCTATAACAGGAGAGTATATATTTTCTTTTAAATTAAATGGATCAAATTTTATTAATTTTTTTGATTTCAAAAATAAATTACAAATAAATACTTTATGGTAAAATCTAAAATTTGTACAAATCGCTTACAAAAGAAATAAATTTTATAAATTTTAATATAAATTATTTAATTAATCTATTATAAATTGATTAAAGAATTCTTAAACTAGAATTGTTGAAAAAAAGAAAATATTTAAAATTAAATTTAAAAACAAGTATAAAAGGTGAAAATATAAAAACGTATTTTTGTTTAAAAAATATACAATTTAAGTAGTGTTTGTTTTAGAAACTAAGCTTAGATTTTGTAGTTTTTTGAATGCATTCACTTGATCAAGAGAGTATAAATGTATTTAGATATTGCTATAGAACCTCCAACAATAGCACAAAGAGTAACAATAAACTGAGTTAAAGATCTACTTTTTCTGTAGTGAAGCACTGTAATAGGGTCAAATTCATATCTGAAATTTACAGATGGTAATCTAAAGTCTCTAACACCACTAGTTTCTAATGAAGTAAATGAATATATGTTGTTATGTTCACTAAGCATATTTTCGAATACAGTATTTACTACTTTTAAATAGTAATCAGTATCCATTCCATGACCAGGATTGTGAATTGTTTTATCAAGAGGATTTGAAGATTTAGTATACTTTCCTAATGTCAAAGATCCATCTTCCTAAAATAAATAAATAAATAAAGTTTTTAAAAATGTCTTTGATAATTATTTTTAAAAATTTAATAGAATAAAATTAATAATAATATTTAAGTTATATTTTACTGTAGTAAATTCTAGAGTATGAATGGTGTGTCTTAAGTTGAAAATTAGATTAGAGTTCATCAAAAGTAAACCCTCATTATGGAATGAGACATGGAAGTTGCCTGGAACTTTCTTAACATAAAAATGACCATATATTTGGCACTTTTCTCTTTGATTTAATTATTATTACATTTCAATTAATGTTTGTTAGGAAAATACCTAAAATTATTTTAATTATATTTATTAAAAAATGATATGTTATTTTATTATTAATTTTACTCTATCTCCGGTGATGGTTTCATGACCGTAATTTTGTTAGAATAAGACTCTCTTCTTTCCCTAATCATGTTAGTTTTCATCTTATTAAGTGTTTTATACTTAGTCTTATTGTTACTGTTATTATTATTCGGTATTATTTGGTAAAGATTCTTCTTGGATTAATTCATTTTGTGAGTTATCTTATTGTCCATATTTCTATTCAGTTTAATTGATTTACTCGTTTAAATTCTAAGGAATAAATTGAATGTGAATAGTTTTTTTATTATTTTGGCTTATAAACTTTTAAGTGGTTGAGTCTTTAATCAACTCCAATGTTATGCTCCAATTTTTTTCCTCAAAAATATATTGTTACTAAACATCAAAATCAGGAATTGAAAGAAGAATACTCATTTGGTTATAAGGGCTTTTCTCTATAAAAATAGGAAATATGTGAATGCATTCTCTTTCATTCATAGTTTAAAGTCCTTCATTTTTAAAAAATTCTGACGTTTAAGCACTGTTTTGAATTTAGCTGAGAGTAGAATTTAATCTAACTTTATAAACAATAGATTCATTGCAAACTGGTCTGCTAATTTGCATTTAAAATAAAACTTTTTTGGTAGAAGGTATCTCGGATAAGTTTAAATAGTCAGCAGATGTTTAAAGACTAATCTCTTTAGGCTTTATGGCTTGCAATTAAATATAATACTTTTAAATCAAAATCTAAATTTACTACACTCTAGAAGTTATTTCATAATTTTATTGCATTAATGAATTTTCTTCTGGGTTAAACTAAATTTCATTTAATTCTGCTAGTATTTGATTAAAAAATTGTGTATCATTTTCATCCATAACATCATATATTCTAGGATCTATCTAGCTTTTAATTTACTCTACAATATTTGTTCTCTATAAAATCTCTATTAAATTATTTTGATCAGGAGGTGGTCTGAACACATTAACAGCGTTGCTCTATTTAACCTCTCCATCAAGCATCTAAACAGTTTTAAAATTTTCTTTTGTTCCTTCATTGCATTAGCTGATTTATTCTTTCATAGGTTCTAATTTTACACAAAGATAATATTAATTATTTAATAACTGTAATAATTTTTATTATTTATTCATTTCAAATGCTAAAATATTTTAAAACCTATTCAAAATATCTCAAAGCAAAAATGGATTTAAGCAGATTTATCAAATATGAGTTTAAATATTAAATTTAATGCAAAAATCTAACAATTTTTCTAAATTTAAACCCTTATGAACTAGTTTATAAATATAATGTAAAATAAATTACAAGGCCATCCTCTTTAAGCAAAAGCGATTAACACGTCAGAACAAGTTAAACAAATTTATCCTTCATACAGCTCTGCTCCATAACAAGATACGCTATTAGAAAATTGATTTTACACCTAGTTATTTGTTTTAACTGCTTCAAAGAATGGATTGCCAGGATAGAATTTCTACTCTTACTTCTTGATATCATTAGCAGAATCATAATTTATAAATTTTCCGAATTAATCTAGTCTAATTTTATGTACTGTCCAATGCATATCTTCAAGATGAGCTCCGCTAACATCTTGATAATCTACGCTTAGAGCCTTGCAAAATATTTCTTCAAATGTAATGTTTAAATTGACTCTTACTTTTTCATTAGGATTATAATTGTTGATAAAAGGAAAAGTTTTGTAATTTCCAAAAAAAACTTAGTATGTCTCGTAGATGACTAATGTAATCACTAAAAAAATAGTTGAAAATCCTATTAATCCTCCAATTAGAGTTTTTTCTGACTTTAAGTCATCCTACACCTTTCTAAAATAGTCGAATTATTTAAATCTTTCCATTTTCTTGCTTAAAAGCTAAATTAATTAATTAACAAACTGATTGAATATGCTTAACAATTTTTATTTTAGCTTAGCATTTTATAAAAATTTCAAATAATCAAAAGTATGCATATATCTTGCTAATTTCAAAACACATTAAACGTGTTTGTTTGATAAAAAACTAACAACAAAAAAAAATCTGATCAAAAATGGCTTTCATCAATTAAAATATTTTTTAATTATTACTTAAAGCCTTCCTAGATAAGCAATTGTTTTAATCTATTAGCCTAATTTACTAAATAAAATTTATATTCTTTAAAAAGAATTGAAAATACAAAGTAAATATAAGAATAAACTAACAAACAGTTAAGGAAATAAAAATATTAATTTTAATAAATTATGGTTAATTAATCTCTACATAGATACGATAAATAGTTAGTTATTTATTAAATTTTAATCAAATAATCAAAACTATTTTATTTATACCATTAATTTTTAAAATTGTGCAAAATTAAATATTTTAAAATAAAAATTTCTAAAAAAATTTATTTTAAATATTTCCTTTGAGGGGGTTTTAAGATGAGAGAATAAATAAATAAGGATTTATAGCAATTTAATCTTAATATTTACTAATGTTTATATAAGTTATTTTTGATAATGAAAATTTATTGGTTTATGTTTACTAACAAAGAAAATAATTATTACTTATTAAAATAATTCATAATTAAGTCAACATTTTTTTGTAAATTTGATTCAACAGAAATAAATTTGATTGATTATAGTTTGTTGATGTATTCTTATTTAGTTAGTATTTAATGTAAGTAATTTAGTATTATTTTTAATTGAGTTATTGTAAAATTTAATTAATTTATTCTAAACAAATATAGGAAAGTAAGTAAGTAAACTCAAAAATCAATTAATTATTTCTACTAAGCACATATAGTTTTGCTAACAAATAAAAAAATGAATTTTAGAAAGTTAGATTTGTTTTAATCACATTTCTTTTTTTATTTACAATAAAATTCAATTAAAGTTGGAACTAGATTAGGAGCATTTCTATCATTATTAATCATCTTAACTGTATTCTCTTATTTCATATATCTAACTTAGAGGTATTTTAACAATTAAATAGATCCAAAGTTTAGATCTCAAAATTTTGTAACTAATGATTATTCGGAAGTAGATCTTCATAATGACATAATTTCATTTAGATTCATGTATAATTAAACAACTACTATTGATGAATATTAGGCTTAAATGAACTAAACTTATATAGTTTATCAAGCATATTTCATTTAAGCTGTTAATTAAAAATTAAATTTTATACCATTAAGTATTATTTAATGTACGAATCCTACTCTTGTAAAATATAATTGTCTCGATCTTTAAAATTTAAATTAGCTTTATAAATTGAAAACTATTTTTGATGGTTCTTATAATACTTAGATAATGATACTAGCTTATGGATGTTTAACAACTGATAATTTCAAAACTTCTATTCCAAATAACTGTGCACAGTAAGAAGCAATAAATAATTTTCTTGATGCAGATTACAGTGAGTTTTATATAAAATTACGTACTGAACAGTACAATATTACTTCATAGCAATATTAAGTAAATTTCAAGCATTCGGTGATATTTACGGAATCTAACTCTTTTTAGATAGCAACTTTCAAAACATAAGAATAAAATACAAAAGTGAAATAAGGTTTCATTATTTAAACTGAAGAGGAATATTCAGCACCTTTTTAATATAATGCTTATACTTAGTAATTTAATAATAATAATAACTCTCCTTATATTCAAATAAATATGAGTATGGATGATGTTATTTAAATAGTTTAAATTTAATTTCCAACTTTTCCAGAAGTATTGGCTTTAGTAAATAGTTTATTTTCTATCCTTATGATGATTGGATATTTTTGTAGGAAATCTTCTTAAAGTTTAATACAAAAGGATTTTTTTACATTGTTCATGCAGAATTTGCATCAAGATACTTATGAATAAATATTAAAAGATAAAAGACTTTTAGATTATCAATAAACTATATATCCATAGATTTTAAATGATTAAAGTGGATAATAACAACTTATAGAACCTGAAAGACTAGATTAAACGAGTATTCCATAATTTGATTCTAAGTCAATTGAATTTTTAAATTAAACCAAGTTATCTAAAAAGAAAAGCGAGGCAATTTAAAAAGATTAGATCTAATAATTATCATTTCAAAAAGAATAAAACTAAAATATGATCTTCCCAATTATGAAAAATAATAACTTTTTATGTTTAAATGATAATAAATCTTTAATTGAAAATAAATAACAATATTTTCCTGAATTAAAAATGATATAACAAATAAACGAATAGCAGTAAGAAAATGAATAAATTGTAGATTTAACTTAAGTTTTTAAAGAGAAAAATCAAATTGAAAATAAATAAAATTATAATTAAAGAAAAGATCAATAAAAATAATAATAATAGGTTTAATACTCAGACTAAAATTTATTAAAAGATAATTTTTTAAAGCATGTTATTATTTTTAATCAACCGAAATAATCCAAAAAATAAGATAAAATTAATGAAATATAACAAACTTAAGAAATTCCTTTATTACATGATTATTTTGTAAAAAAATTATAAGCCATTTAAAATTCAAATACATTAAACTAAGTTAAAGAAATACTATTTTAAAGAAAGTAAAATACTATTTAAATTTATTATTTAATTTTTTATGTTTTTTGTTATAAAAATAGAAGAACTAAAAGTTTATGGATGAGCATCAAGAAATTATTCTAAAAAAATAAGACAAATAATTAAGTTGATTTTGCATAGATAGTAAAAGAAGAAATAGGGTAACAAGTTATAAAAAGTTTAGAGATATAAGAGTTATTCAAGGATATTATCTTTTTAAAAAAATCTATCTTGCTATTGCTTGATCGAGAACAAGTTTCAGCAATAAAATTAGTAGGATTTTCTCCATTAAACTGTAAATTTAAATAAATATTTAATATAATTTTATTTTAATTCTCAAAATAATATCTCTAAAAATAATAAAGAAAAATCGTATAAGAACTACTTCGAAGAACAACTTAATATTCTATAATCTGAAAACTTATAAGCTGAATTAATCTAAAAATATTTTTAGAGATTTAATAACAGATAATATTTAACTGATTTAGATAAAAGAATATACTCCTGTATAACAAAAATGCAAATAATTTGATTTTTAAAGATATAATAATTGAGCTTTAGAGTTACTTAAATGAGTTTAATTATTATATAATAAATAAATTTATAATAGAATAGTTAAAAAATATGTATTATATTATGATAACAATTACAAAAAATAAAAATATTCAAAACTCAAAAAAAAAAAATTGAGAAAATCTAAAATTTTTAAAAAATTTAAATTGTGAATATAATTATAAAAGTAACATAAATTAGTATATATTTATAAACAATAAAAACAATATTTTACCTTATTATTACTATAAATAATTTGTATTAGATTTCTATATTTGTATATTAATTTATTTATTTGCATTCAAACATTCACATAAACTATATTAAATAATAATTTCTTATTAAAAGCCATAGCAAATAAAGTAAATTAGATTGCTATTTAAAATGTAATACTTTTTCAACAAAGTATAATAAAAAAAGAATATTTATAAATACACTATAATTTACTTGTTTTTGAGTATTATTATTATTTATTATTAGATTTTTAATTAAAAAAATAAATAAGATAAAAATAAGTAGAAGTAATTATAAAATATGGATAGGCGATTATACATAAAAGTTAAAACAAATTTTGTTATAATTGTATTATTTTACTAAATTTGTATTACAGCAAGCTAACAATAACTGAATAGTTGTGGCATAGGATGCTAAGATTGTAATTAGAGCCTCCAGTGCATTTAATGTCTTGCAGATTTTTAACTGAGTGAGAATAGTTGTGTGTATAAAAACTGCTTGGAAGGATTATTCTTTTATAATAATAGCAAGAATGTGAGCTAAAATTAAGAAAATTGTGTGGCTGTTTGCCCCTTATAGTATAGTCAAAGCCTTAGTTAAAATACCTGCAATAGAGTTGAGAGTTGCTCATAAAGCTATTTTTCAGAGATAATTTTTGATAGCAGTGCTTCCAATCTTAAAAATTTGTTAGCATATGAAAATGAGACTATACTGATTGAATTAAGTAATAAGATTATCTTAGTTGATAGGTTAAATGGCTAAATTTAATTTCAAATACCTGTTTCAGAGAAATATATGGCAATTTATTACATTTAAAATTACATTATTGTGCTATAGTATGATTTATCTATTTTTAGATGGGATTTAATATCAAATAATTTAGCATATATTAATTAAATACAAACAAGTTCTTTTAATTATCAATTTTCTATCTATTTGAATTAAATTAAAAATTATGTCTTAGCATACATTGTTCAAAAAAATAATAATTTAATAGAGTTTTAATTAATTTTTACTCTACCAGATTTTACATCCTTGAATGCTAATTCCCACTCATATTCTTTCTCTAGTAATGTTTCTGTATAGATATTTAATAGCGCTATTATTTTAACTAACGAGAATGGGATCTTAATAGAAGAAGTTTCAGTTGGAGATAAAAATCAGATATTAATTTTGCCTTTTACATTTAAATAATTTAAATGCTCTTATAGAATTTAAACAGACTTATAAGATATCACAAAAAGCGCTTCTTCTTAAATTTATTACTTAATTTTTAAAAATAATTTTAATTTGTTTTAGATTGGCTAAAAAGATTGTGTTACTGTTTCTTTGCAGTCAAATCCACTGAAATTGCAAATTTTCCAGCTAAACAGCGAAGAATTTTTAATCATCTAATTTTAAAGCAGCGTAATCATAATGGACGAAAAAATGGTTTAATTGTAAAGTTTTAGCTTTATTTCTTAAAGCATTCTGCAATTAATTGTTATTGAATTTTAAGAAAAAACATAAGCCATTATCTTATTAGATAATTAAATTGTTTAGCAATTAGAGATATATTTAGAAAATTAAGTTATCCAGATTAAATTGCTAAATTAGATTGCAGTGATTATCGATAGTCCTAAGCAGTTAAAATATTTACCTGCTGTAACTCAATAAAATATTTAAGATAGACTATTAATAGTCGGAAATCAAATATAATCATTCATTTTAAATAAGAATATCTCCATTCAGAATAATTTGAGTGAAGAGAGACAATAGTATGTAATCTAGAATTATTATTTCAATTACCAAACAATTTAAAGTTAAATAAAACATACCCTTATTATGGATAATATTAATTTAATGGCTAACTGCGCAAATGAAGGAATATTTATTTGGGACATTTCTCATATTTATGATCCTCTTTTTATACATTCAATACTAGACTCAAATTAATCATGTCAAAAAATTTACTATTTAGCTAATTACGATATCTTAATTATTTATAATAATTCGATAACGGTCTTTTAAATTGACTCGTTTGCTTTCAAATAAATTTGGAAAATAAATGATGATTCTCAAGGTTTTATTCCTTAAATTTCAGTTTATTAATCTTATTGCGCAATTATATTTAACCAGAATTTATTTATATATAAAATAGACTAAGAGTAGTTAAGTTCTTTTTAATTTTCTAATTATACTGATTAAATATAATTCATTTCACTACAATCAAATAATCAAATAATTATATAATATTAGTAGTACTGTGCGTTATATTAATTAGATTACTAATAAAATTAAGTGAATTTCGTTTCAAGATATCAGGCATCTGATTAAATCGTTAAAACTAAAGTTAGAACATACCCTAACAATATCTTTGAGATTAATATGTATCTTTAGAATTAAATTTTTATAATTCTCAATTCAAATTTGCAATTAGTTTTGTAAATAAAAAACATCCCTCTAGCATAGTTATATGACTTCTCTTTTATATAATCTGATTCAACAGACGATTCTTATTTCTTATTAGGCAAAACTACACAAGCAAGTGCTTCTAACTAATTTGTAGGATACTGCTTTTTTAAGTCAAATCGATAAATTTCGCAAGCATGGGCAGCAATAGATGGGATTAAAATACTTAATATATAAAAATTGTAAAACAATATACTTCAAACATTTTACATAGTAACAATTTTATACAATTAATCAGCTTACTCTGCCATAATT
>NW_002476012.1:22669-58643 GCF_000189635.1 Tetrahymena thermophila SB210
AAACTAATTTTTATTTAAAATTTATGCAGTATAAATATTTGCAAGAAAAAACTTATTTTGCAAATTAAAAATAAAATTTGATATCTACTGATGTTAATGGGTTCATAGGAGTAAACCAAAATGTTTAAGATATTTATAGAATTTTTTATAGCATTAGCTCTTCTGAGCTATAAATAGAGAATAATCCTATTATTGATGTGGTTTAAAATCAAAACCTAGGTATTATTCTTGTAATTAAAAATTTAAATATTTTAGTTTTCGATATTAACACTAATTAGCTAATTGATAACCTTTAGTTTGGAGACCCTAAATCTTCTATAATATAATATTTATTTGATATAAGAGCATAATATTCTATGATAGCATGTAAAGCAAATACTTTATTTATAAAATCACTAGATTCATAATAATCGTACTCGTTTCATAGTGAGCAATTAAATGGATTTTTAGTGTGGTAATAAGATAATTAAGATTTTATAATTTCATATGGCTAAAGTATTACAATACATTCATTTAAACTTGATATAATATAAATTATTTCAGGTCTCTAAGCAAATCAAATTATTTAAAGTTGTAAATCATCAAAAAATTAGCTTTTCTGTTCTTTATTTGGTAATTAAATGCTGATTCTTATAATAGATTTGATGGAATACAAAATTTCTCAATTTGTTAAAACTTAAATTATAGTAAATAAGAATTTCAAATTAGATTATCTATATTCTAACCTGTTTGTCTATGGGTAATTTATTGAATAATACTAATTTGATGGTTCTTTCATAACTAGTATTTAAAATATGTATTAACCTGTTACAGATTTCCTGTTTTACCAGCAGTACATAATAGCACTATAATCTTCCTTATAATCATGTAAGCTATTTTTAGATTACCCTATTTTCTCATTTTTTTAACTTCTACCTTTTAACTTGATTAAAAAAATTTTCACAAAAATTTTTTCAAAACCTTCAAAATCTCTGAAGTGGCATAATTAATCCCTCCATCATATTTGAGCTATTTATAAAATTTTTTATTAAAATTAATTAATAAAAAAAAACATAAAATGTAACTGAAACATGCTTATTCTTAACTCAAACATCTTTAAAATTTTTAAAATAATTTATTTTGAATAAACTAACTAATCATTTAATTTTGTAAAAATTAATTTGAAACAGCATATTTTAAAAGAGAATTTAATTAAAGTATTTAATAAATAAAGATTTTAAAAATTAATTGAATTTTTAATTAAAATAGATATATCAATATATGACAGACAAAGTTTAAATTTTTTGAAGGGTTTTGCATTCTAAAAATAAGGAAATATTTTAAGTTATTTAGTTGTTAAGTAATTTAATCATATATTAGTACATATATCAAGTACTTAAATATATGTATACGATATTGTAGAATAGACTCAAATAACAATAATTTAAAGTCAATCTAATTTTAGCCAAGGTAACTTATTTGTTGGTATGATATATGATAACGAATTCTACCAACTCACTACAATAACTTAATCAGGTATTTTCTACTCAATATCTTATTAAAACTTTTAATCCCCTTAATAGCTTACTGAATTTACTGAATTTTCTCCTCCTTCACCTTATGCAAAAGGATTAAATCTTGATATGACTACAAACAACTGCCTGATATTTAGCGACTAATACATTGTTTAAGTTGATTATTCTAGACTTACTAATTTCTTTAAGTAGCTATAATTAAATAAAAATACCTTCTATTCTAAAATAATTCCTAAAAAGCAAAATAGCTTGTCATATTATATTTTGGCTGGATAAAATAATATCTTATACTCCTATAACAATTTCACTGTTTAATATTTTGGGTTCCTACAAAATTAAAATCAGATAATTGATATAAAATTCTTAGATCAAGACTCTTTATTAATAATTGTTTTTAAGTAAGAATTGAGAGTTTACAATTTTACAGAAATTAAAGCTGAAATGAATACTCAAATCGATGATTTACCATATTTATAAGAACTAAATTATTAAATCAATAAGTTTTTAGCTCCTTGTATTTTCCTGACTGTTGACAATCAAATTGTTCACTATAACTTTACAGCAATGAATTTTATTTAAATAATACATTTATAATCAATATTGTCATAATTTTATATAAACAACTCTCAAACTCTACTAATTTTAGGTCTATCTAATGGAGATATTATTTTCTACTTCTTGTTGACTACAAAGTAACTAAGATACACATTAAATCTTACATAAAATAAAAATAACATAAAATTTATCTAAGAAACAAACACTTTTATTTGGATAGGATCATTAAATAGTTATGTTATTGGTTTTAATAAAACAAACAATATTTAATAATTATAAATTTATCTCAATGATTATTCTAAAAATAACTCTGAAGATCTAACTGTCCTTGCTATAGATGAAGATAACAATAGGTTATTTTTTAATTATTTACATCAAAAAGTAGTTTATATCTTAGACTACTCATCAACTAACTCAAAAAATATAAAATATATTTAATTTCCAGGATCTCAGTTTAACAGGATACAAATAACTGAAAATAAAATTATCCTTTATTCGACATTTCAGTTTAACTTTCATGATAGAAAAAGTCTTTAGTTTCTTTTATCTATCAGAAGATAAAACTTGGTTGATGCAGTCAATCAAATTTATATAGCATAAGAATAATTTTACTTATTTTTCTCAGCTTATAAATATGAGTTATTCTATGTCGATTTTAAACAATAAAAATATTATTTATTAGACCAAGTTTAAATTTAAAATTATTAAATAGTTGATATAATTTATGATGAAAGCGAAAATTAGCTTAATTTAATCACGACAATAAAAGACTAAATATTTGAAAAAAAATATCAATTTTCATACTTGTTATAATAGATATTCTCTTAATAATATGATTGTACATTGATTTTTTAAGGAGCACCTCATTTTTAAATGAAGAAGTCAATAAATAGCATTTCTCCTATTGTTTAATAACAACCTAATATGTTAGGAGTTAATAATTTACAAAACATTAATCAGACAAGCTTAATTTATGCTTAAATTACTAAATAAGACTTTTCTGAAATTAGTTTTGAAGTAATGTAAAATTCATAGTTAGTAATTTCTCCTAATGATAATAATAATAATCAATTGCTAATAACAAAGAATTTGTTTTAAAATTATTTGCTAAATAAAATTTAACTAACTAATTTTAGTTTTGTAATTTAGGATGATATTATTGAATTTAATTAAAAAATAAATGAAATTTATTTACAAAATATTGAAATCTCTAATTAAAGTATGAACGATACGCAAATCATCTTTTAAAATTCTGATAGAGTTGTAATTTAGAATATGATAATAAAAAACTTGACCCTATATTAAAACTAGTTAGGAATATCCTTTTTACATTTTAAAAACTGCAAAATAGTAACAATCTAAAATATGACAATATTGGATACTACTTTTTATAGTTAAAAATATTCATATTTTCTATCTATGACCAACATTAGTGTTGTGAATATTTAAAGCTCAAATGTTACTGATAGTCAATTTAACAATTTAATATTCTTTCAATAATTACAATAAGCAAATTTAGATTAAATTACTGTTAAAAATTGTAAGAGTGATTCAAATTTATAAACAGATGAAGTTAATTATTTCATAGATTCCAAAGCAATTTAGAATTTTTTAATAAATCAGTCATAATTTATTGGAAATAGAAACATTTTATTCCTTAAATACTCAAATCTATTTTATTAAATTGATCAAAATTCTTAAATATAAGATGATTAAATAACAATGCTGGATTCAATTATCTAAGAAAACTCTTTTACTGATAATAAATAATATCTGATATATTTACAAACTACTAAGGTAATAATAAACTCTTTGCAATATGTTAAGAATATTAATAATATTGGTTGTTATAATACTTAAAATATACAAATTACAAACAGCTACTTTTTGCTCAATTAGGGAATCAATGGAGGAGCAATCTATTTATCGAATAATATGAACTATTTCAAATTATAAAACTCAACTTTTAAATAAAATGTTGCCTTAGCTAGCGGCGGAGCTTTATTCTTTACAGAATAGCATGGTTAAATATATATTGATAATTCTACAATTTTTGAAAAAAACTCAGCTGAAATCGGAGGGGGATTAAGACTACTAAATTCTTTTGTGAACTTGAACCCAAAGGAACTCATATAATTAATGAAAAAAATTAACTTTTTAAATAATTTTGCTTTTTTATTTGGATAAAACTTTTAGCTAGGATTCCAAACACTCTAAGTAGAGGAAATTTATATGTAAAAATAAGGAAATCAAGAGAAAATTGAATTTGTATATAACGATTTCAGATAAGCTTAGTCATCTGAATATTTAGGAAAACTTTACATCAAAAACTTTAAAAGCGGAGATATTATCAACATGGAAGTCTCGATAATAGATGAGGAGGGAAATAAATTTAAAATAGATCAGTAGTAATTTTAAAATAAAATAATACATCCAAGTATACTAAATGAACTAAATTTGTACACATTTTAGCTTGAAAGTATGAATTAGGAGAGTTTGTAATTGAATGGCTAAATAGTTATTAAACTTGATTCTTTCGATTTTAACACTAATTCTTTTGTATTTAATAAAGTTTCAATATTAAGTCAGCCCTACTCATCAAATTAATTAAAAATAACATACAAAATTAACTCTTTTTTATAGCTGCCTATACTAATTGAGATTGAATTTAGAAATTGCTTGTAAGGAGAAGTATTAAAACACTATATTTAATAAATTTATAGCTGTGAAACATGTTAATATGGGACATATTTTCTTTAAAAGTATGACAATTTTAACTATACTACTTATATGAATGAAAATTAATTGCCGTAATTATGCAAAAAATGTCCAAAATAAGCTAATTTTTGTTAAGGAAATATGATTTAACTTGAAGAAGGTTATTGGAGAGAAAGTATTTAAGAAGATAATCCTGATTTAATTTAATACTGTAAAAACAGCCCATAAAACTGTAGAGAGTAATATCCAAACTAAATCAAAGGATGTGTAGATGGTTATATAGGACCACTTTGCGAAACTTGCGATTCTCTAGGGGAAGTTTGGTAATAAAAATACACAAAATAATTAACATCGAGATTCTAATGCCAATTGTGTAATAAGCTGGTCTTCTAGATTTTAATTACTATTTTAATATCATTTTTAATTATAATTTATGGTTTGAGTAGCACATTCATGTTTATGAATAACTTTTTATTCATTTAGAAATGCTTTTACTTGAGAAAAATGTCAATTTTACCTATCTATAAGAGCTGCTAGAGGGATTATTCTAGCTTTTATTTGAAAGTCTTAATAAACTACATTTAAATCATTCAATATATACTAAAACTGGAACTCAGTAGCTTTTAAGTAAAAGTTTCAAATAGCATAGATATTTTTTAGAGCCCATAACACTAGCTCCTAAGCTCACTAGATTGTCTAATAAACTCTTTTGTTGACAATAGAATAAAAAGAATAATGCTAAATCTTATATTAGAAGTATTAAATCCTATATTACTGCTGCTATTAGCATGTCTTATATTTTTAATTTTAATGAGATTAAATCTTTTCTAAATTAGCAAATATCATTTTTATACATTGACGAATGTCATGTTTATATTTTTTCAACCAGCATCTCTCGTTTATTTTATTAAATCACTGAGTTGTAGATAAATAGCAAACAAAAAATATACTGAAATAGACCTTACAATAGATTGCTATGATGACCAATATAAAAGATTTGTGTATCCGTTTTCTTCTTGCATATTTTTTGTCTACGTCCTGATACCGTTTTACATATTTTATTAAATTAGATAATCTAAGTAAAAATTAAATGACTGCTAAGTGAGATTTAAGTATGGGTATTATTACACTGAATACAAGCCTGAATATTATTATTGGGATTTAGTAAGAATCAATGTTAGACTTCTAATATTCATAATTTATACAGTATTTGAATAAAATAGTTATTTCTCATTTCTAATAATAGTATTTTTAATAAGCATCTATATAAAATTGATAATCATTCTTAGACCTATTCAGAATTTAGACATGCTATGGAATGAAATATATACAAATATTATTATCATGGTTTTAATAATACTTTACAATGTTAGCTTATAGTTTTAGTTTTTAGTTCTTTAAATTGTTGTTTTTATTTTACACTTGATATATTTATTCTATTTGATTTTGTCCATTTTCAACTAGAAAATAAAATCAAGTGTCACCATTTTTGGTAAAATATTTAGATTCTTTTATAAGCTCATCCAATCTAAAGAACGTTTTGATAATTTTATCAAAAAAAATCAAACTAGTTTTGAAGTTTATAAGAGATGGCGATTTTTAAGAAATAATAGAAAATCTGCATTATTTCAAAAAAATGTCACCACTATACTTTCAGTTTAGAATTCAAAAGTTAGCCAACAAAGTAAATTTTTTAATAATTTTTAAGCTACAATTTAAATTTTATAAATAGATTTAAAAAGGAGAATTTCTTAGTTTATAAGTTAAAATTAAGTTTTAATTTAATCTTCTTTTTCTAACTCTTTAAATAAAATGAATTCTTCTTTTCTTGAAACAAATTCTATCTAGACTCCAAATAAAAGGCTGGTAACAAAATCTAATTTTGGAGGTGAAAAAAAGTAGTTATCATTTCAAACAGATGTTAATGAAAAATCTAACTTTAGAGGATAAAATACAATTTTATCCTAATTGAATTAATTAGATATAAAAAAAAATAAAAGCATTATTACTATACCAAATGATACTAGTCCTATGTAAAATAAGAAAATTGAATAAAATGATTAATATGAGCTTTCTTTTTGTGGCTAAGTTAAATTTGTTTAAATTAAGACTTTATATTGACCAGTTTCAAATACTTTTATTTATGTTTTTATGTTTTTTTCAGCTAAATGAGTAAATTTTTATTTTTTTCATAATTAATCAAACCATCTTTAAAACTAAATAAACTTGAATAAATTTTTAAATTTAACAAAGTATGAAATACTTACTCTCTCTAATTTCTCATTAATTAAAATACCTTTTAAAAATTAAATATAATTTTGGCATTTAATCAAAAAAGTTTTTTAAATATGTTTTCATAAAATAGATAGATATATATATAGATATACATATAAATTTTTTTATGAACAAAGAAAATAAAAAAGATAATTTGCAAAATATTTTAGAATCTATTGCATGCTCTAAATTTAACTAAATCATCAAGTCTTAATATTCTAAATAACTAATCTTTTCATTTTCATAATATGCTCTGATATGGTTTTTTTTTCAAATATTTCATAATATTGAATCGTACTTTGACTACTGTATTTATTTGTGTAAAATAAATTTAATAATAAAAATGTTTTAAAATTTGCAATTTTACTATAGAATCAATGATAAAACATTTATGTTTTTACAATTTATCAATTCCAATCCTAAGTAATGAATAGCTGTCACATCTATTTGATTATGTCTAGTTTAGAAAATTATATTTTAAAAAACATGTATTTTAAAATCTATAAAACTAATTTGAGTGTTAATATTTTTCATTAAGTAAATTAAGAATCACCAAATATACTTCAGAAAAAACTATTAAAATAACTCTAATATAAATCAAATTAACTATAAAGGAATAAAATTATTAATTAATTTATTATTTTTACTGTAATTCTAACATCAAATGACTTAATTTTGAACACTTTGCTAACCCTTTAGATAATTTTATAATCGCTTCTTTTCTGATACAATTATTCCTATTCAAATCATATTTATTGGAATTTTTTAAAATTATTTTATAATTTCAAATATAAAAAGTAAATAAATAAAATAAGCAAAGTATTTCGATTTATAATTTAAAACCATTTTTAAATAAATATTTTACTATAAGCCTAGGTAAAGATAGACTATATTTTAACATTTTTCTAATCCTTCACCTAAGAAAGATGCAGCTTCACTACTAATCTTACATCCACTAAAAACATTTATTTTATATGAATTTAAAAATTTTAATATTTTACCCTAAGTCCATTGTAACTTTTTTCAGTTAATTAGAGTTTTTTAGTATATAACCCAAATTTTAAACTATTTAGTGAGAAATTTAGCATAAGCTTTATTTTTTAAATAAATTAATTAATTTATTTTTGGAAATCATCATAATTTATTAAAGTATTTTTTGATAGAAGTAAACAAATTCTTGTTAAGTTATTTTGACTATTTATATATACCACGCTCTCATAGAATTCATTTAAAACATTTTATAATTCATTTACTAAAATTTATTTTAATATATATCTATCAGTAAATTTATTTTTAATAAGTGTTAATCTTCATCAAAAATAAAAAATATATTAAATATTAATACTTTAAATCTATATCAAATTCTTTTAGATTTCTAAATTCTGTAAGGCTTAAGCCAAATCCTTCTATTTATTCATTCACATCACCAAATTTATTTTCTCTATTTTTAAAATAAAAAGAAACATCTAATTAGAAAAAATATTTTATTTAATAATATTCTCTTTAAATATCAATAACAATGAAATATTTAAGTAGATAAAGTTTATTTCCATAAATTATATTTTAATATTGTTTCAAAATACTATTTTTATTTATTTATTTACCTTAAATTGAGCTTCAATATTTCAAGACTCAAGGAACTTCCTAGCCCTGCTAATAATTAAATGAACATTTTACTTTCTATATTATTTTTTCTTTAAATAGAAATTAATATTTTGATAATGATAGATAAATTATTAAAGATACCTTAAATCAAAATCAACTATTTTTAGATTTTAACAATTCTTTAAACCGCCACAAAAGTCATTTATCTCTTCATAAAATTTAAAAGCGTTATTTCTAAAATTTTTAAATTAAAATTTTACTATTAACTCGATAATATGAATTTTTTTTACCTTAAATCTAATTTTAGAGTTGAAATAGTTTAACTTTTGCCTAGTCCATTGCAGAAACCAGAAATCCATTACTGATTAACTTTATTATTTCTAATAGAAAAATTTCAATTAATAAAAAAGCTATTATTAGTAAATGAAACTATTATTACTGTAAAGAAACCTGCAAAGTATTGAGATTAGAGCTCATTCCTAATCCTGTTCCTAAGCTTTTGGCTCCATTATCACCGATATAGTTACAACTTTAGATATTTTTAATACTTAATCATAGTTATATTAATTATCTTCTTACATCAAATCTAGATTTAAATTTTTGAGATTTGGGCATTTTGATAATCCAGATCCTAATCCAAATAATCCAATATCGCTAATACTGTTTCCACTTTTAATTAAAAATATATAGGTAATAAAATAATAATTAATTTACAGCCTTAAAAAAATTATTAACTAAACTCTAAAATTAATTTTAAAATGAATACTGACTGTAATTCATTCTACTTAAATTAGAATTATTTATTATCAACCAAAACCACTCAAAAATAAAAAAGGAATTTAAATAACAATAAAATTGAATTTATTTTTAAAAATCTATTTATGAAGCTCAAAGGTATGTTTGTTATAGTGGATGAATTTTATTTAGTTAATACTTATAGTAAATTTGTATTATTAAATATTTATGCATCAGAAAATTTTGATAAAGTAGAATTTTTGTTAACTCCTATAGTTATTTTATGAGTCTTGAGTATCAGCTTTTACTGCTAATAGTTTCAGCTTCCGAAAATATATTTATCATAAATTTTTAATATCTGAACTCTGTATATGTTTTTTGTTTTAATTTGATATATTTTATCTTTACATAAGTATTTATTTAGTTTTAAAATTTTTGGCTTGCTTGTAAATTAAAATAAAAACCTTAAGTTGATATTTATGTATTATAGACATCTATTATTTCCTAGCTTGTTTCCTATTTCACTCGCACCTTTAATGCTAATGTGATTTAAACTTTTAATTCAATAAAAAGAACTGTTGAGAATCATATTAAAATGAGCATTTGTTACAATAGATTAAGGTATAGATTTTCTAAATTTTAGAAATTGCCAATTGCTTAACTCAAAGTAGATATTCCTTAATCACAAATATTGTTTTAACTATTTATAAAATACAATTTATTTATTTTTTTAAGAAAGGCAAAAAATATATTTTCTATCCAAATTTACTAATAAATAAATTAGTAAATCTGACCATTTTTTATTGATTTCTATCAAAAATGTATTAATTTAATGAAAAAATGATTCAACCTGAAATCAAGGGTAAGATTTTATATATTGCTCAGATTTTTTATCCCTGAGCTGAAATTTGCCAATCCTAGATCCTAAATATTATTCTAACTTTTATTAATAATTAAAAAATAAGTTTACTGTTCAATAATTCAATTTTATATAAATTTTAAGCAAATTTAAGAATGCTAAAAGATTTTTGCAAAAAATGAAAATTTGATTTTTCAAGATGAAATGATTTTGATTTCTAAAACAAGCAAAAAAGTTTTTAAAACAGCTAGCTATCTTACCTTAAAGATATCATTAAATTTTTTAAATTTTAACAATTTCCTAAAGATTTGCCTAAATAAGAAGCTCCATTATCACAAATTTAGTTTTACCTTTTATTTATTTTGAAAAAGATGTTTGTTTAAAAATATTGATAACAATTATTTTGTTTTTTTCAAGTTGTAAATTAAGAAATGTTTATTTGCAGATAACTTAAAAAAGTTAAACTTGTGATTAATTTAAAAAGAGAGTAGAATTTGCAAGATTTAAACAGTCTTCTAACCATAATAAAATCCAAAAACTCCTTTATCACTCAGTAAATTTTAACTTTAAAATAAGGAATTTAAATTTTGATTGGTAAAGATTTATCTAATTGATTATAATTTAAGCAGTTCTCAATTAAAGCAGCTAATAAAATTTGAATAAAGATATAAATAAAACTCTATAAGATTGAAGCATATTTCAGGTTTATTTTAATTAAATAACTTTTAAAGTAAATAAATACTCTAAGTTAAGTGTCAAATTTTTTAAATTAGAACAGTTTGTTAAGCCTTTTCCTAAATCCTCTGTTTGTTTGGTCCCAAATAGATTAGATCTTTTTTTTAAATAATTATTTTAATAATCTTAATATTAATTGAATATTTTATTTATAAGAATAAAGAAAAATAAATTATTCCATCTGCATGTTAATTTTAATACTTCTTTAATTCAGAAATTATTTTATGCTTTATTATCAAATTTTTTCAACAATAACACCTAAGTTAGTTTTCTTTAAAAAAATTTACCTCAGCTGTAGCTCAAGGCTATAAATGTTGGTTTATTTTGATTATAAAAACTATTAATTAAAAATATTAATATTTCGACTGCTAAAATCTTTATTGATTACATTTTTTAAAATAAAGTATTATTAATTATGTTCTTCTAGCATTTTCTTTTTCTCAACCTTTTTTTTTTAATTTATTATTATTATTAATTATTATTTGATTTTTTCCTTATTCAATATAAATTACAATCAAAAACAATAAAAAATTAATTTCTTATGAATACTGTAAAACTAATTTTCTGACGCCAAATTAAAAAAATTAAATTTTGGCATTCTTTTGATTAACCAAAATTTTGATTAATTTAAATCAAAAAATAGAAAAAAATTCAAAGTAAGAAATTGTGTTATTTGAAAAATTATATTGTTTTTTCAATTTATGTATCTTTATGATGCAATTAAAAACAAAATAACAAATATGTCAAAGATCAAACAAATATAACATTCATTCGCTTTTTTATCAAAAATAAATATAAATTGAATTATATATTTACATGAATGCTTTTATTATATTTTCAAAAAGTATCATTTAAAAAATATAAAGTGTTTTTTTAATTAAAAAAATAATATAAGTATTTTATCAACAAAAAATTTATATAAAATATATCAATCAATCAATCAATACTATACTTTAATTAATTATTTTATTGATGAATAAAATGCGAAATATAATTTGGAAAATATTATCAAATCTTTTCGATTAAATTTCACTAAAAGCATCAAATATGAATATCCTTAATAACTAATTTTCTCATTTTATGTATGTGCTCAAACATTATGAATTTTTCAACTCTCTTTGGCCATACACTTTGATAACTATAATTATTTATATAATATAATTTTAATAATAAATAAAAACACTTTTTAATTTGATATTTTACTTTAAATCCAACTATAAAATAGTTAAGTTTTTGCAATTTATTAATTCTGATCCTAAGAAATTAAACACTGCCATGTCAATCTGATTTTAGCTTTTTTAGAAAATTTTACTATTAAAAACTATGAATTACTTAGCTAAGCTTTATAATATATAAAACTAATTTTAATGTTATTATTTTTTGCATTAAGCAAATCATCAACAAATACTCCATCTGAAAAATTTTTTTTAAATTAAAGCTAACTCTAAAATTAATCAAACTAAATTTTTCTTAAAATAATAAAATTATAAATGTTCTAATTTTACAAAAAGCTTATAATCAGATGATTTAATTTTGCACACTTAGCTAATCCTTCTGATAGTGTAAAAATTCCTTCTTCTCTGATAAAATTTTTCCTATTAAAATCATATTTACTTATTTGTTCGTATTCGTTTGTTTATTTTAATAAAATTTTTTATTTCTAAAATAAAAAATAAATAAAATAATGAAAGTATTTTAATTTATAATTTGAAACAATTATTAAATGTTCTACTATAAATTGAGGTTTAAATAGACTAAATTTTAAGATTTTTTTAATCCTTCACCTAAGGCAGATACCGCTGTACTATCAATCTTGCATTCACTAAAAACATTTATTTTAGATGAGTTTTAGAAATGTTAGTATTTTACCTTAAATCTATTGATACTTTTTCAAGTTAATTAGAGTTTTATAGTATGTAACCCAAACTTTAAACTGTATCGAGTGAAAATTAGCATTAACTTTATTTTTTAAATAAATAAATTAATTTTAAAAAATCATCTTAATTTAAAGTATTTTTTTATATTAAATAAACTTGTATTAACCAAGTTTGATTATTAATAGATACCATATTCTTATAGAATCCATTTACAAAATTTTGTAATTTATTTACTCAAATTAATTTTAGTGTATCTATCAATAAATTTATTTTTAATAAGTGTTAATCTTCCTCAAAAATAAAAAATATATTAAATATTAATACTTTAAATCTATATCAAATTCTTTTAGATTTCTAAATTCTGTAAGGTTTAAGCCAAATCCTTCTGTTTATTCATTCACATCACCAAACTTATTTTCTCTATTTATAAAATAAAAAGAAATATCTAATAAGAAAATAAACATTTTTTTAATGAATAATGTTCTCTTTAAGTATTTATTTATTTAAATTAAAATTTTAAGTAGATTTAGTTTATTTCCATAAATCATATTTGAATATTGCTTCAAAATGTTATTTAATTTATTAAAGAAAATAATTTATTTGTTTACCTAAAATTAAGTTTCAACTTTTCAAGACTCATTGAACTTCCTAGTCCTTTGAATAATTAATTGGCTGTTATACTATCTATATTATTTTTTCTTTTAATAGAAATTAATATTTAGATAATGATAGATAAATTATAAAAGATACCTTAAATCAAAATCAACTATTTTTAGATTTTAACTATTTTTTAAGCCACTACAAAAGTCAGATACCTCTTCTTAAAATTTAAAAGCGTTATATCTAAAATTTTTAAATTAAAATATTACTTTTAACTGTATAATATCAAATTTTTTACCTTAAATCTAATTTTAGAGTTGAAATAGTTTAACTTTTGCCTAATCCATGGCAGAAACTAGAAATCCATTACTAATTAACTTTATTATTTCTAATAGAAAAATTTTATATTAATCATTTAAATTTATTAACAAACTTCAATTAATAATGATTTGAAAATAAAACTGTTATTACTGTAAAGAAATCTGTAAAATATTGAGACTAGAGCTCATTCCTAATCCTGTGCCTAAGCTTTTGTCTCCATTACCACCGATATAGTTGCAACTTTAGATATTTTTAATACTTAATCATAGTTATATTAATTATCTTCTTACTCCAAATTTAGATTTAAATTTTTGAGATTAGGGCATTTTGCTAATCCAGATCCTAATCCAAATAATCCAATGTCGTTAATGCTGTTTCCACTTTTAATTAAAAATATTTAAGTAATAAAATTAATAATTTACAGCCTTAAAAAAATTATTAACTAAACTCTAAAATTAATATTAAAATGAATACCGTAATCCTACTTAAATTAGAATTATTTATGATCAACCAACATCACTCAAAAATAAAAAATTAAGGAATTTAAATAGCAAAAAAGCCGAATTCATTATTAAAAATCTATTATTAAAGTTTAAGGTATGCTGGATGATGGATTTTATTTAGCTAAAAATTTAAATAAATTTGTATTATTAAATATTTATGCATCAGAAAAATAATGATAAAGTAGAACTTTTGTTAATTCCAGTAAATAATATAGTGAAACTTGAGTAACAACTTTTACTTGCAAATAATCTTCGCTTCCGAAAATAAATTTATCATAAATTATTAATCTCTGAACTCTGCTTATATTTTTCAGTTTTAATTTGATGTTTTTTATATTTGCATATTTAGTTTTATAAATTTTTTGGCCTGATTGAAAATTAAAATAAAATAAAAAACCTTAAGTTGATATTTATGTATTATAAACATCTATTGTTTCCTAACTTGTTCCCTATTTCACTCACACCTTTATTGCTTATGTGATTCAAGCTTTTAATTCAATAAAAAGAACAATTGCGAAACATATTAAAATGAGCATTTGTTACAATAGATTAAGGTATAGATTTTCTAGCTTTTAGAAATTGCCAATTGCTGAACTCAAAGCAGATATTCCTTAATCACAAATATTGTTTTAACTATTTATAAAATATAATTTATTTATTTATTTATTATTATTAAGAAAGTCAAATATATTTTCTCTTCTAAAAAACTAATAAACTAATTAGTAAGTTAGACCATTTTTTTTTAGTTAATGAAAAAATAATTAAACCTTAAATCAAGAGTAAGATTTTAAATATTATTCAGATTTTTAAATCCTGAGCTGAAATTTGCCAATCCTAGATCCTAAATATTATTCTAGCTTTTATTAATAATTTAAAATAAGTTTACTTTTCAATAATAAATTTTATTCTAAAAAATAAATGGAAAAACATGGGTTTAGTTTTTAAGATGAAATTCATTTAAAAAACAAGTAAAAATGTTAAAAAGAGCTTTAGTACCTTAATGATATCTTTAAATTGTTTAAATTTTAACAGTTTCCTAAAGATTTGCCCAAATAAGAAGCTCCATTATCGCAGATGTAGTTATACCTTTTATTTATTTTGAAAAAGATGTTTGTTTAAAAATATTGATAAAAATTATTTTGTTTTTTACTATTTTTGAAGTAAAATAAGTAAAATTTGTTTACATCTAACTCAAAAAAATTAAACTAATTTTGAAAAATGATTACTTTAAAAAGAGAGTCAAATCTGCAAGATTTAAACAGTTTTCTAATCCAGAACAAAATCCAAAAACTCCTTTATCACTCAGCTAATTCTCACTTTAAAATAAGGAATTTTAATTTTGATTAGTAAAGAAATATCTAATTGGTTTTAATTTAAGTGATTCTCAATTAAAATGGCTAATATAATTTCAATAAAAAGATAAAACTCTTTAAGATTGAAGAATTTTTAGGCATTTTTTAATTAAATAAATTCTATGCAAAATAAATACTCTAAGTTAAGTATCAATTGTTTTAAATTAGAACTGTTCCTTAATCCTCTCCCTAAATCCTCTGCTTGTTTGCTCTCAAATAAATTTGATCTTTTGTTATGAATAATTATTTTAACAATCTTAATATTAATTAAAAATTATCAAACTTTTTCAATAATAAAGCAAATACAAGTGCGTATTTTCTTTAAAAAAATTTACCTTAGCTGTAGCTCAAGGTTATAAATGTTGGTTTATTTTGATTATAAAAACTATTAATTAAAAATATTAATATTTTGACTGCTAAATTCTTTATTGATTACATTTTGTAAAACAAAATATTATTAATTATGTTCTTCAATCATTTTCTTTTTCTCAATTTATTGAATTATTTTAATTTATTATTATTATTATGAATTATTATTTGATTGTTTTTTATTCAATTTAAATGAAAATCAAGAAATCTAAAAGATCTTAATTTCTTATGAATACTGTAAAAACTAATTTTCTGCCGCCAAAAATTAAAAAAATTAAATTTTGGCATTCTTTTTAAATAAATCATTAATTTTTATCTCCTTCAAATTTTACTTTACTTTTATGAGGATTTGAGGTAAACTATTAAAATAATTATTTTAAAAAATATATTTTACCAAATTTAATTTACTCTTTAACTCAATTGATTTTGTTTGCAAGGTTCAATTAATTTGCTTAATTTAGTAAGCAGAAACTTTATCTATTTATTACGTAATTTATTGATTAGATATACTAAAAAAGATCATCATTACAAAAATTATTACTATCAATTTGTTTTGCAAGTTTTTTAACTAAATTAAAAAGTTAAGCTTTATTAAAGAAAATGATATAATTAATTACATTAATATTTATATTAAATGGCGAGTTTTCATTAGGTTACATAAAACCACAAAAATAAATGATAAAAAATCATTAAAATAGTATTTTATTTTGATTAAAAATTGAGGAAGATATCAATTATTAATATTATTTATTTATTAATAATTATGTCTGCTAATATCTAGGAAGACAAAAGAAAAGCTCTTTCTTTTTACAGCTAAACATTTTTATTAGTTTAAGAAACTATTGAGCTTTTAGTTAAATTCTGTTCATAGCGCAAAAGAATAAATGATCAATTTAACTACATTTATTCAAGAAGCAATAGCCAAATTTAATTATTTAGCAACTAATTTATCCTATGTCAAAATAATGAGCAGTTTGATAAAATTTTAATATTGTTTTTTATATAATATGCAAAAAATTTACTTTATAAGAGAAAATAAGAAAATGATAAAATTTTCAAATTTTTATTAGCCTTACAATTGACACACAAATTCAATGTTTTATTTCTTTGTTATAATCATAAAAGATATCTAAATATAAAGAAAATAGTTGATTTAATAAAAATCAAACAAACATCACTTTTAATTAAATTCTAATTAAATTTTTATTAGTTCTTTGGAAAGAAAATATTTATCAAAAAAAGCAGTATCATTATTTTTTATTCAATTACTTGCTTTATAAATTTGATTAACTAGTTTGTTTAAATAAATAATTAATTAAATAAATAAATAATAACAAAAAAAAACAATGATAAAAACATTCATTTTTACTTTATTAAGTTTAATTAATATTTGTTTATGCTAAACGAATAGCACGCAGCTAATTTTCTAAATACTATAAGAATAAGGTGTAGAATTTGCTTATGAGGGAAATAAATTCATAATAAACGGAACTTAGCATTCAAATATTATATTTCATCTTGAAAATATTACTATTTATGATTATTTCATAATTGAAAATTAAGAGGAATTTAAGATAACTTTTCAACTGTTCTCCTTGAGAGATGTTATAATTGATATAAAGAACTAGAGTTTATTTTAATTAAAAAAAATAAATACTTTTTTAATAGCATAACTTTAATTTGATAATGTAACAATAGAATCTCCTTTTTTAACAGCTTAAAACTGTCATGTCATAGTATTTATAGGTGGATATATTATAAATAGTCATCTTTACTAAGGATTTGCTCAATTATTAAATATTTACAATTTTTATATGGAAAGAAAGTTTGTAGATATAAATACCCTTCAAAGCTTAAATGAAAATTTTTTTAAATTTGACAATATTGTGATTTTGGATATGAGAAACTGTACTTTTGGTGATTATTAGAATCCTTTTTATGAAAATATTAATTAGAATAGTTCTTAAGAGATTAATTAATAAGTTTCCAAACAAAAAATTAAAAATTAAGCTAGGAGCGAGAATAAAAATAATGAATATCTAAATTTTATTGAATTAAAAATGATAAAAGAAGAAAAAGAAGATTGCAGTGTTATATATGAATTTGAAGATATAAATGCAAACTTTGAAGGCTTAAACTTAAGATTTATTATTATATTATAAGGTACTAATTATTGTAAAATTAATATTATGGATTGTTAATTTAAGAATATGAAGAGTTTAGATTCAGGAGGCTGCTTTAGTAATTAAGCTTCTGCTGTGCTTATATTTACAAATACAGTTTTTGACTCTTGCTAAAGTGGTATGTTTGGTGGTGCTTTGTATAGTAGTAGCTTAAAAGTAACAGATCAGCTTATCATTAAAAATTCTAAAAGTAAAATAGGTGGAGGAGCATTTCTAGGCTCTCAATCTTGCGCCGGCAACGTAAATGATTTAGAAAAAATTAACTTTTTTAATGATAGCAATGCAGCTACTATTTCTTCTCAACAATATTTTAAATGCACTAATTAGCCTGATTATAATAAAATGCCTTCATGCAATCTATTTGAATTAGATTCTATATTTTAATTAAATACTGAATTAGTAAATACCTAATATTATTAAGTCTAGTCTGAAGTAAAAATAAAAGATATGGGATCATTTCCTATTATTTATTATAGTACATTATTTTAAAATATGATATATGTATTAAGATTAAGAGTAGAATATTAATGTCCAGAGAAATAACTTCCATAAATATGTAGTATTAGGGAATTTAATGAAGACCAATCAATAGGAAATCTCTATAATTTTATTGATGATAATGAAAAATAATATTTTTATAATTTCGAAATACCTAACGCAAATTATCCTTATCTTTTGACTAGCTATTCAGAATATTTTGATTGTAAACTAAAAGGTTATGCTTTTATTTTTAGATTACACCTTTTAATAAAGGATAGTTCTTTTTGTACACTTAATACAAGAAAGGGCTGTTATAATCCAACAAATTTGTGTATATAAGGAATGTAATAAATTTTTAATTTACAGCAATAGTAAATGTAATGCAAATACTGTGATATTGGAACTTTCAAAGACCAATCAACTGATCGATGTGAAGTATGTAGCACAGAAAAGTTTGATAAATGTTATGCAAATGATTCTTACTTAAAATAAAATTTTTGGAGACCTTATAATTCTAATTATAATGATATTTATTTTTGTTAGTTAAATTAGAAAAGTTGTTAGGGTAGTAATAGGTCTGGATATGGAAACGATTTATGTTCTGAAGGTTATATTGGAGCTTAATGCTTAACGTGTGATATTAATGGCGAATTTTGGAATGGATAATATGGATAGTAAGGCTACTTTTAATGTGTTAAGTGCAGTTCTCTCAGCAATAATGATACATTTGTTTACTTATCATTAGCTACAATTCTTTTCGTATTTTTCTTCACAATAATAAGTAGCTTTAGAAGGATGAGAAAGTAAGTCTACAGAAGATACCTTTCTTTCTATATGAAAAAGATATACATAGGATCCAGTTTTATAAGATAGAGTTAGGCTTCTGTCTATACTAAAATTCTCATGTTTAATTTTTAGATGTATCTCTTGACTTACTATTTTGTTGATTTCGAAAAATATGATTCTTCTATTCATAGTAATATTTACAACTTATTTAATCCGTTATAAAACTCAGGTGGAATTTCATAGGATTGTTTTCTCAAATAATACTTTCCAACTAGTGAAAATTTAGGATTTATCAAATTATTGATTTCAATAATTTCTCCTCTAATTTTAAATATTTTCTTTTGGTTGATACTATCACTTTATAGCCAAAAAAAAAAAAAATTTTACAATTTTTTAATGATAAACAGTTTTACTTACAGCATTATTTTTATCTTTTAATCACCAATAATTTAGTACTCTGTTGAATCCTTAACATGCATTAAGTTATCTTCAAATGAGGAATATTTAATGATCAACACAAGAATTAACTGTAAAGATAATTATTGGATAAGTAAAATGACGTATTTGAGTATTGGAGCTCTAATTTTTTACATTTTATTCATTCCAATTTACATTTTTAGATACATATTTGTTAATAGAAAAAAGCTTGAAAACAGTAAGATGCTGATTGCATTTGGTTTCATATACGATGAATATAAAAGACAATACTATTATTGGTAATTTATAAAATTGCTGCTCACAACATTATTATCTGTATTAGTTTCATTTGGTAAAACTCATATAATCTTATGTTGCTAAATATATTGCGCAATCCTGTGCATATACTCTGTTTTTTTAATATTCTGCAAGCCATTCTAATAAATTTCTATGAATAAAGTAGAATTAGTTTCTATCATTTTATCAGTATTATACTTTCTATCATCAATCAGCTTATAGTTGGAATTTAGTTCAGAGAATTAGTACGATTAATATCAAGTTGGCAGAATAATGTCAGAAATATTTTACTATTTAGTCTTAATTTGCTAATTTATTTTCTACCTTTATATCATCTGCTTGATCATATTATCTGTATTTTATACTTCAGTTTAAAAATTGTAAAAATTTTAAATTTTCTAGAGGCTTTTAAGACTATTTCCAAGAGCTAAACTTAAAGTGTATACTAAAGACCTTGAAATTAATTTGTAGAGATTTAGATAATTAGTTAGAGGTATAATTATGGATTAAAGTACAAATCTTATTGCTGACGAAATATAAACTTTTTTAGTTTAAGAATATGAAATAAACTTATAATGAATAAGGTATTTATTATGTATGTGATTTATGAGTAAATTTATAAAGTTTATATACAAGAAGAAAATTAATTTTTAATTTAACAATATATTTTTTAAGAGTGTTAAAAATAGTTTCATGTTTAGAATTCACCAATACCTAGTGTTTGTATAGATACTTATTTTTTATAGATAATAAAATAATTCATTCAATCAGAGCAATATAATATAAAGTATATTATATTTATTAGTAACAAATAACTGTAGGTTTATAAATATCATAATAATTACTCTTAATGTCTTTTTTCTTGTTCTTTTATAAATAATCATCTTTTTTTGAGATTTTAAAAACTTTTATTTAAACATTTGTAATTAAATAATTGAATGCAATCTGTTATTCTTGTTCTTAGAACCTACAAATTTATAATTATTGGGTATAACTTAATTACTATGCTTAAGCTGTAACATTTATAAATACAAAGCTAGATTAAAATTAGTTTTTTTTCTAAAAATACATCAAATGATTAATAAGATTTATTAAAGATAATATAACATAAGTCACATTTTGTCAACGGTACTAAATCAGCATATTTGACTCATTTTTATATTAATATTTTTTAAATTACTTTTTTTTATAATTTACTTTAATTATCCATATATGGTATAGGTTCATATATTAAGGCCTGTTTTTAAAAAATTTTAATATGGTTGAATTAAAAATATGAATAATTTTTAAGGAATTTAAATAGCAAAAATAACTGAATTTATTTATAAAAATCAAAGGTATGATTGATGGATTTTATTTAGTTAAAAATTTAAATAAATTTGTATTATTAAATATTTATACATCAGATAAAGATTGATAAAGTAGAACTTTTTTTAACTTCTGTAAATAATTTTGTGAAGCTTGAGTAACAACTTTTACTTGCGAATAGTCTTTGCTTCCGAAAATAAATTTATCATAAATTGTTAATCTCTGAACTTTGATTATACTTTTCAGTTTTAATTTGATGTTTTTTATGTTTGAATATATATTTAGTTTTCTATATTTTTTGGCTTGATTGAAAATTAAAATAAAATAAAAAATTTTAAGTTGATATTTATAAATTATAGACATCTATTGCTTCGTAAATTTTCCCTATTTCACTTTCACCTTTATTGATAATGTGATTCAAGCTTTTAATTCATAAAAACAAAAGTTATGAATCATATTAAAATTATCATTTTTACAATAGATTAATATATCACTCAGCTAATTTTCACTTTGAAATAAGCAATTTAAATTTTGATTAGTAAAAATTTATCTAATTTGTTTTAATTTAAGCTACTATCTATTAAAATGGCTGATAAAATATCAAAAAAAAGATAAAACCCTTTAAGATTGAAGAATATTTTAGGCATTTTTTAATTCATAAATTTTATGTAAAAATATACTTTAAGTAAAGTATCAACTGTTTTAAATTAGAACTGTTTCTTAATCCTTTCCCTTAATCCTCTGCTTATCTGCTCACAAATAGAATATCTTTTGTTTTGAATAATTATTTTAAATAATCTTAATATAATTTAAAAATGATGAAATTTTTACAACAGTAATAACACAAAATGTTAATTTTGTTTAAAAAAATTTGCCTAAGCTGTAGCTCAAGGTTATAAGTGTTGGTTTATTTTGATTATAAAAACTATTTATTAATTAAAAATATTAATATTTTGACTTCTAAATTCTTTATTGATTACATTTTGTAAAACAAAATATTATTAATTATGTTCTTCAATCATTTTCTTTTTCTAAATCTATTGAATTGTTTTAATTTATTATTATTTGATTGCTTCTTTATTGAATTTAAATGAAAATCAAGCAATCTAAAAAATTAATTCTTTATGAATATTGCAAATTTTTTAACTAAATCAAAAAGTTAAGCTTTGTTTAAGGAAATGGTATTATTATTAATTACATTAATATTTAAATTAAATGGCGATTTTTCATCAGGTTGCATAAAACCACAAAAATAAAGATAAAAATCATTAAAATAGTATTTTAATCTAATGAAAAAGTGAGGAAGATATCAATTAAAACTATTATTTATTTATCAATAATTATGCCTTCTAATATTAGGAAGACATAAGAGAAGTTCTTTCTTTTTACAGCTTAACAATTTTATTTATTAAAGAAACATATTTAGCTTTTAGTTAAATTCTACTCATAGCGCAAAACAATAAAAGATAAATTTAATTACATTTATTATAACAGCATCAGCAAAATATAATTATTTATCAATTAATTCATCATATATCAAAATAATGCGTAGTTTGATTAAATTTTAATATTATATAATATGCAAAAAATTTGCTTTATAGGAGAAAATAAGAAAATTATAAAATCTTCAAATTTGTATTAGCCTTGCAATTAACACACAAATTTAAAGGTTTATATTATAAAAGAAATCTAAAAAAAGAAAAATATTTGATGTTAATAAAAATCACACATTCATCACTTTTAATTAAATTCTGATTAAATTCTTATTAGCTTTTTGGAAGAAAATTTTTATCAAAAAAAGTAGTACCAATACTTTTATTCAGTTGCTTGATATCTAAAAATTTGATTAACTTGTTTGTTTAAATAAGTAATTAATTAATTTAATAAATAATAATAATAATAAAAAACAATGAAAAAAACATTGATTTTTGCTTTATTAAGTTTAATTAATATTTGTTTATGCCAAACGAATAGCACGCAGCTAATTTTCTAAATACTATAAGAATAAGGTGTAGAATTTGCTTATGATAGAAATAAATTCACAATAAATGGACTTTTGAAATCAGATATTGTATTTCATCTTGAAAATATTACTATTTATGATTATTTCAAAATTGAAAATAGAGATAGATTTGATATAAATTTTTAATAATTATCCTTGAAAGATGTTAAAATTGATATAAAGAACTAGAGTTTATTTTAATTAAATAACGTAACTACTTTTTCAATATAATAACTTTAATTTGATAATGTAACAATAGAATCTCCTTTACTTACAGCTTAAAACTGTAATAGCATTGTATTTCTAGGTGGATATATTATAAATAGTCATCTTTACTAAGGATTTGGTCAATTTTTTAATAATTTATACTTTCGTGTCGAAAAAATGTTTGTAGATATAAATACCCTTCAAAGCTTAAATGAAAATTTTTATTAACATACCAATACTGAGATCTCGGATATGATAAGCTGTACTTTTGGTGATTATTAGAATCCTTTTTATGAAAACGTTAATTAGAATAGTTCTTAAGTGACAAATTATGAAGATTCCAAACAAAATATTAAAATTTAAGTTAGGAGCGAGAATAAAAATAATAAATATCTAAATTTTATTGAATTAAAATTTAATTTACCTTCAATGAACCTAAGATATTAATTTTAAGATATAAAAGCAAACTTTGAAAGCTTAAACTTAAGATTTATTCTTATAATATGCCCTATATTATTTTAATTTAGAATTATAGATTGTTAATTTAAGAATATGAAGAGTTTAGATTCAGGAGGCTGCTTTAGTAATATAGGTTCTGCTTTTCTTATATTTACAAATACAGTTTTTGACTCTTGCTATAGTGGTATGTTTGGTGGTGCTTTATATAGTAGTACCTTAAAAGTAACAGATCAGCTTATCATTAAAAATTCTAAAAGTAAAATAGGTGGAGGAGCATTTCTAGGCTCTGAATCTTGCGGCGCCGCTATAAATAATTTAGAAAAAATTAACTTTTTTAATGATAGCAATACAGCTACTATTTCTTCTCAACAATATTATAAATGCACTAATTAGCCTGATTATAATAAAATCACTTAATGCAATCTATTTGAATTAGATTCTATATTTTAATTAAATACTGAATTAGTAAATACCTAATATTATTTAGTCTAGTCTGAAGTAAAAATAAAAGATATGGGATCAAATCCTCATATTGTTTATTATAGTACATTATTTTAAAATATGATATATGTATTAAGATTAAGAGTAGAATATGAATGTCCAGAGAAATAACTTCCATAAATATGTAGTATTAGGGAATTTAATGAAGACCAATCAATAGGAAATCTCTATAAATTTATTGATGATGATGAAAAATAATATTTTTATAATTTTGAAATACCTAACGCAAATTATCCTTATCTTTTGACTAGCTATTCTTAATATTTTGATTGTAAACTAAAAAGTTATGCTTTTATTTTTAAATTGCGTCCTTTAATGGAAATGGGTCGTTCTGTTTGTACACTTAATACAAGATATGGCTGTTATAATCCAACAAATTTGTGTATATAAGGAATGTAATAAATTTTTAATTTACAGCAATAGTAAATGTAATGCAAATACTGTGATATTGGAACTTATAATGACGAATCAACAGATCGATGTGAAGTATGCAACACAGAAAAGTTTGATAAATGTTATGCAAATGATTCTTACTTAAAATAAAATTTTTGGAGACCTTATAATTCAAATTATAACGACATTTATTTTTGTTAGTTAAATTAGAAAAGTTGTTAGGGTAGTAATAGGTCTGGATATGGAAACGATTTATGTTCTGAAGGTTATATTGGAGCTTAATGCTTAACGTGTGATATTAATAGCGAATTTTGGAATGGATAATATGGATAGTAAGGCTACTTTTAATGTGTTAAGTGCAGTTCTCTCAACAATAATGATACATTTATTTACTTATCATTAGCAACAATTCTTTTCGTATTTTTCTTCACGATAATAAGTAGCTTTAGAAGGATGAGAAAGTAAGTCTACAGAAGATACCTTTCTTTCTATATGAAAAAGATATACATAGGATCCAGTTTTATTAGATAGAGTTAGGCTTCTGTCTATACTAAAATTCTCATGTTTAATTTTTAGATGTATCTCTTGACTTACTATTTTGTTGATTTCGAAAAATATGATTCTTCTATTCATAGTAATATTTACAACTTATTTAATCCGTTATAAAACTCAGGTGGAATTTCATAGGATTGTTTTCTCAAATAATACTTTCCAACTAGTGAAAATTTAGGATTTATCAAATTATTGATTTCAATAATTTCTCCTCTAATTTTAAATATTTTCTTTTGGTTGATACTATCACTTTATAGCCAAAAAAAAAAAAAATTTTACAATTTTTTAATGATAAACAGTTTTACTTACAGCATTATTTTTATCTTTTAATCACCAATAATTTAGTACTCTGTTGAATCCTTAACATGCATTAAGTTATCTTCAAATGAGGAATATTTAATGATCAACACAAGAATTAACTGTAAAGATAATTATTGGATAAGTAAAATGACGTATTTGAGTATTGGAGCTCTAATTTTTTACATTTTATTCATTCCAATTTACATTTTTAGATACATATTTGTTAATAGAAAAAAGCTTGAAAACAGTAAGATGCTGATTGCATTTGGTTTCATATACGATGAATATAAAAGACAATACTATTATTGGTAATTTATAAAATTGCTGCTCACAACATTATTATCTGTATTAGTTTCATTTGGTAAAACTCATATAATCTTATGTTGCTAAATATATTGCGCAATCCTGTGCATATACTCTGTTTTTTTAATATTCTGCAAGCCATTCTAATAAATTTCTATGAATAAAGTAGAATTAATTTCTATCATTTTATCAGTATTATACTTTCTATCATCAATCAGCTTATAGTTGGAATTTAGTTCAGATAATTAGTACGATTAATATCAAGTTGGCAGAATAATGTCAGAAATATTTTACTATTTAGTCTTAATTTGCTAATTTATTTTCTACCTTTATATCATCTGCTTGATCATATTATCTGTATTTTATACTTCTGTTTAAAAATTGTAAAAATTTTAAATTTTCTAGAGGCTTTTAAGACTATTTCCAAGAGCTAAACTTAAAGTGTATTCTAAAGACCTTGAAATTAATTTATAGAGATTTAGATAAGTAGTTAGAGGTATAATTATGGATTAAAGTACAAATCTTATTGCTGACGAAATATAAACTTTTTTAGTTTAAGAAAATGAAATAAACTTATAATGAATGAATAAGGTATTTATTGTGTATGTGATTTATGAGTAAATTTATAAAGTTTATATATAAGAAGAATATTAATTTTTAATTTAATACTCTATTTTTTAAGGATTTTAAAAATAATTTTATATTCAGAAGTCATCAATACATAAGTATCAAAAGTAATTAAGTATTTTAATAATACATAACTATTTTTGGTAATATTATAAAAAGTGCAAAATGCAAAACAAAAAAAAGTTCAAAAATTTATTTTATGATAAAAATACCATAAAACTTTAATTAAAAATCATAACTTGATAATTTAAATTTAAATTTAATTTTTGTTTTTTAATAAGACATGTTGAATAGGCTAGATAGAATAGACTTTGAATAAGAAAATGAAGAATGGCAATCAATATAATCAGATAATATTTTATTTTGAATTTCATAATACCAGCAATTACTATATATTTGCATATATGTAAAATAAATAAATAATACATAATGAATGATATTTATAAATATAAAATCAATAAAAAAATCTATCATCTATCAATTTATATTTTAGGTTAAAAAAACTTTTTCAAACTAATATAAATTAAAACACAAATAATATTCTATTATTCAATCATTTAATATTATTCATCCTTTTTTCGCCACTCGTTTATCATCAGAATTATTATTTAAAGACAACTAATCTTTTTGATTTAAGACACTTGCTTATTATTTTGAATTTTTATGATTCATTCAATGAGCTAAAGATTTTATAATAAATTTGTGTAAATTTTAAAATAGAATAAAATTTAAAATTAAAAATTATTTCTTAAAATTAATAAATAAGATAGGATTAGCGGAATAAAAAATATAAAAAAATAAATCAAATAAATTCAAATAGCTTTTTAGTTTTATGTTCATTTTTATAATTCAAAATATCACAATCCAAAACAAATAAACTGATTTTACCTAAGTTATAGTGTCAAATTTGAGAGATTAATGCACTTTGCTAAACCAGAACCTAAGCCTGATGCACCTTCATCACCAATTTTATTCAAACTTTAAATATTGAAGAAAAAATATATCATTAAATAGTTAATTAGAAGGAAAAAATGAAGAAAAAATATGAAATAACAATAAAAGCAAAAGTTGAAAATAAAATGATGAGACAAATTAACAAAGAAAGAAAGAACAAAAAAAAGCAAGCACAATAAAAAGAAAAAGAAAAAAGAGCTTTATTGTTTTTAATTTGATTTTATTATTCAAAATATCACAATCCAAAACATATAAACTGTTTTTACCCAAGTTATAGTGTCAAATTTGAGAGATTAATGCACTTTGCTAAACCAGAACCTAAGCCTGATGCACCTTCATCACCAATTTAATTTTATCTTTTTAAATATTGAAGAAAAAATATATCATTAAATAGTTAATTAGAAGGAAAAAATATGAAATAATAAGATTAATTAACAATAAAAGCAAAAGTTGAAAATAAAATGATGAGATAAATTAACAAAGAAAGAAAGAACAAAAAAAAGCAAGAACAATAAAAAGAAAAAGAAAATAGAGCTTTATTGTTTTTAATTTGTTTTTATTATTCAAAATATCACAATCCAAAACAAATAAACTGTTTTTACTCAAGATAAAGTCTCAAATTTGAGAGATTAATGCACTTTGTTAAACCTGAACCTAAGCCTGATGCACCTTCATCACCAATTTAATTTTATCTTTTTAAATATTGAAGAAAAAATATATCATTAAATAGTTAATTAGAAGGAAAAAATATGAAATAATAAGATTAATTAACAATAAAAGCAAAAGTTGAAAATAAAATGATGAGATAAATTAATAAAGAAAGAAAGAACAAAAAAAAAGCAAGCACAATAAAAAGAAAAAAAAATAGAGCTTTATTGTTTTTAATTTATTTTTATTATTCAAAATATCACAATCCAAAACAAATAAACTGTTATTACTAAATGTTAAGTGTCAAATTTGAGAGATTAATGCACTTTGCTAAACCAGAACCTAAGCCTGATGCACCTTCATCACCAATTTAATTTTATCTTTTTAAATATTGAAGAAAAAATATATCATTAAATAGTTAATTAGAAGGAAAAAATGAAGAAAAAATATGAAATAATAAGATTAATTAACAATAAAAGCAAAAGTTTATAATTCAAAATATCACAATCCAAAACAAATAAACTGTTTTTACTCAAGATCTAGTGTCAAATTTGAGAGATTAATGCACTTTGCTAAACCAGAACCTAAGCCTGATGCACCTTCATCACCAATTTTATTATAGCTATTTAAATATTGAAGAAAAAATATATCATTAAATAGTTAATTAGAAGGAAAAAATGAAGAAAAAATATGAAATAATAAGATTAATTAACAATAAAAGCAAAAGTTGAAAATAAAATGATGAGATAAATTAACAAAGAAAGAAAGAACAAAAAAAAGCAAGCACAATAAAAAGAAAAAGAAATAGAGCTTTATTGTTTTTAATTTATTTTTATTATTCAAAATATCACAATCCAAAACAAATAAACTGTTTTTACTAAATGTTAAGTATCAAATTTGAGAGATTAATGCACTTTGCTAAACCAGAACCTAGGCCTGATGCACCTTTAGCACCAATTTCATTACCACTTTTTAAATATTGAAGAAAAAATATATCATTAAATAGTTAATTAGAAGGAAAAAATGAAGAAAAAATATGAAATAATAAGATTAATTAACAATAAAAGCAAAAGTTGAAAATAAAATGATGAGATAAATTAACAAAGAAAGAAAGAACAAAAAAAAGCAAGCACAATAAAAAGAAAAAGAAATAGAGCTTTATTGTTTTTAATTTATTTTTATTATTCAAAATATCACAATCCAAAACAAATAAACTGTTTTTACTAAGTGTTAAGTATCAAATTTGAGAGATTAATGCACTTTGCTAAACCAGAACCTAGGCCTGATGCACCTTTAGCACCAATTTCATTACCACTTTTTAAATATTGAAGAAAAAATATATCATTAAATAGTTAATTAGAAGGAAAAAATGAAGAAAAAATATGAAATAATAAGATTAATTAACAATAAAAGCAAAAGTTGAAAATAAAATGATGAGATAAATTAACAAAGAAAGAAAGAACAAAAAAAAGCAAGCACAATAAAAAGAAAAAGAAAAAAGAGCTTTATTGTTTTTAATTTGATTTTATAATTAAAAATATCACAATCAAAAACAAATAAACTGTTTTTACTCAAGATCTAGTGTCAAATTTGAGAGATTAATGCACTTTGCTAAACCAGAACCTAAGCCTGATGCACCTTCATCACCAATTTTATTATAGCTATTTAAATATTGAAGAAAAAATATATCATTAAATAGTTAATTAGAAGGAAAAAATATGAAATAATAAGATTAATTAACAATAAAAGCAAAATTTGAAAATAAAATGATGAGATAAATTAACAAAGAAAGAAAGAACAAAAAAAAGCAAGCACAATAAAAAGAAAAAGAAAATAGAGCTTTATTGTTTTTAATTTGTTTTTATAATTCAAAATATTACAATCCAAAACAAATAAACTGTTTTTACCAAATATTAAGTGTCAAATTTGAGAGATTAATGCACTTTGCTAAACCAGAACCTAAGCCTGATGCACCTTCATCACCAATTTAATTTTAACTTTTTAAATATTGAAGAAAAAATATATCATTAAATAGTTAATTAGAAGGAAAAAATGAAGAAAAAATATGAAATAATAAGATTAATTAACAATAAAAGCAAAAGTTGAAAATAAAATGATGAGATAAATTAACAAAGAAAGAAAGAACAAAAAAAAGCAAGCACAATAAAAAGAAAAAGAAAAAAGAGCTTAATTGTTTTTAATTTGTTTTTATTATTCAAAATATCACAATTCAAAACAAATAAACTGTTTTTACTAAATGTTAAGTATCAAATTTGAGAGATTAATGCACTTTGCTAAACCAGAACCTAGGCCTGATGCACCTTTAGCACCAATTTCATTACCACTTTTTAAATATTGAAGAAAAAATATATCATTAAATAGTTAATTAGAAGGAAAAAATGAAGAAAAAATATGAAATAATAAGATTAATTAACAATAAAAGCAAAAGTTGAAAATAAAATGATGAGATAAATTAACAAAGAAAGAAAGAACAAAAAAAGCAAGCACAATAAAAAGAAAAAGAAAAAAGAGCTTTATTGTTTTTAATTTGTTTTTATTATTCAAAATATCACAATCCAAAACAAATAAACTGTTTTTACTAAATGATAAGTGTCAAATTTGAGAGATTAATGCACTTTGCTAAACCAGAACCTAAGCCTGATGCACCTTCATCACCAATTTTATTATAGCTTTTTAAATATTGAAGAAAAAATAAATCATTAAATAGAGTAAGTTGCCATACAAATTTCCAAAATGTGAGTTTTATATACCAGCTTTACATTTTATAAAATTAAAATTTTAAATATTTTTTCAGAATTTTATTTCATCAAAAAAAACACACTGCTAAAAAAATAAATATTGATATACTTTTATATTTTTTCTGTATAAATACGGTATAAAAAAAAGAAATTTAGCATCTAAATAAGAAGAGTATTTATTCCTTGAGAATGTTAATGAATTTTTAGTCATAATTTATATCTCAATATTTACAATTTAAAAATCTTAAATTTTTCTAGTAAAATACAAAATTAAATTTTGACATCTTTTTCACATTATATTCAAATTTGTAATCTTTTCATTTCTAACTTAATTAGTATGAATTACATAGAAAATTTTCTAAGCATCTAGTTGCTATTGTATTAAATAATTAAATATTTTGCTCTTTCATTCATTAATTTGTTTAATGATTTTTCCTACAAAAGGTTTTTATCTTGTTTAAATAAAAAAACAGTGGATTAAATGATGATATTTGTTTATTATATACTTACAATAATGAATTTTTAGATATTCTAAATAATTTTAGATTTGATATTATTGACTGAATAAATTTTTGAATTCTAAATTTGTTTAATTTTTTGATCTATTTTAGACTATTAAATCAGGAATATTATTTTTATTGAAACATTTACATCAAAGATATCAATATTTTAAAGTTATAACTTTGAATCCATATTAATATTTTTTTATTTGTTTATTTATGTGTTCTATATTATAAAAAATAACTAATTCCTCAATTATTAAATAAATAAAGGTTTGAAATAATTCAAAAGTCTAGTAAATTATTGTACTACTATATATAAAAATATGAATGAATTATTTCTAAAATGAAATTATTTATAACAAATTTTAATATAGTTATTCATTATTATTTTAAATGATTAAATCTATTTTGTTAAATTCAATTATTATCAATTTTCTTGAAAGAAACGACTTATAAGTTTTTTAACCAAGGTTAACTCAAAACTTCAACAATCCAGCCTTAGTCATCAAACATAATATAGAATTTGAACATAAAACCACTAACAACCTTTTGGTATACAGCAGCAATTTTAGGAGTGACGTCAGAAGTTACGATTTTCTTGGAAATCAAGTAATCTAAGGCAGCTTAGTAGGCTTCTCCATGCATCTCTTCATTGTAATCAACTAATTGATAACCACCATCTTTATCATCGTTATTACTTTAAGCATAAGCAATACTCAAACAAACAGCAATAACAGCCAAAAAAATTAATTTTCTCATTTTCATTTTAATTTTTTCTTAATTAGTTTTTTTTTTTGATTTAATTATTATTAATTTCTAAATTGATTCCTAACTTTTTAATTCCTTTTTAGTTATTATAAATATTAAAATTTGAACTCGCTTATGCTTAAAATACAACAATCTATTTTATTATATTGTTTTTAGTTAAAAATAGTATTGTACCTGATTAGATGATTATTTGTGAATAATATATGGCTCGCTTTTAATATAATAAATCAGTGTTTGGTTTATTTTAATCAAAATTGTATATAAAATTTTAAAATAGAATATTTTTATAATTTAAAGGAATTTTAAAATCGTATAAATTAATTGCTATTACATATTACTCTAAAAAAGATTTTGGATATAAAATCTAGATTTATTTTGATAAAAAAGAAAAATATTTACTTAAGATGACAAACTGGCTATCGATTTATTCATTCAGAATATAAATAATAAAAGAATATCATAACTTCTATTATAGAGTTTTTAAATTCGGAATGATTACTTAACCTAGAAGGGAATATCTTTTAAACATAAATCATAACTTTTTTAAAATACTAAAAATTTTTATTTTTGAGAAAATAAATTTATTTCTACATATCACAATTTAATTATTTTCCTTTTATTTTTTAAAATTGAATAGGAATAATTTAAAAATTACAAAAATTTCATAAAAGACTATCAAAATACATTTTATTCTTTTCTTGTAGGCATTTTAAATTTTTTGATTTTTTGATTTGGTATTTTAATTTTAGTTTTCAGATTTCATCAAACATGTTAAAAAGATACAATTTATTTATCAAATAAATTAATTAAGTGAAATTAAAACAAATAAATTTCATCGTTTACTTTTCAATCAAAGATTTTTGATGAAATACTAATTTTATTTAATTTAAGAAAAATTTGTTTTTAATTTTTAGTTATTATTGCAAAGAAATGTAAGATATGTTTGTAAGTACTTTAACTAAATATATGAATATAAAGATACAGATAATATCTTTAATTAATCTTTATAAAAATACAAAGTTTGATCATTTTGTTTTGCATACTTACAATTTATTTAAAAGGGAAACACCGTATTTGAGTATATGCAAATCAAAACCATCTCTATAAATTAATTGTTTTGATAATATATTCTAAAAAAAGATTTTGGATATTAAATATAAATTTATTTTGATAAAAAAGAAAAATATTTGCTTAAGATGACGAATTCACTATTGATTCATTCATTCAGAACATAAATAATAAAAGAATATCATAACTTCTAAAAAAGAGTTTTTAAATTCGGAATGATTACTTAACCTAGAAGGAAATATCTTTTAAACATAAATCATAACTTTTTTATATTACTAAAAATTTTTATTTTGAAGAAAATAAATTTATTTCTACATATTTCAATTTAATTCTTTTGCTTTTATTTTTTAAATTGTAAAGAAATAATTTAAAAATTACATAAAAGACTATCAAAATACATTTTATCCTTTTCTTGTAGGCATTTTAAATTGTTTGATTTTTTGATTTGGTATTTTAATTTTTGTTTTCAGATTTCATCAAAAATGTTAAAAAGATATAATTTATTTATCAAATAAATTAATTAAGTGAAATTAAAACAAATAAATTTCATCGTTTACCTTTCAATCAAAGATTTTTGATGAAATACTAATTTTATTTAATCTAAGAAAAATTAGTTTTTAATAAGATATGTTTGTAAGTACTTAAACTAAATATATGAATATAAAAATACAGATAATATCTTTAATTAATCTTTATAAAAATACAAAGTTTGATCATTTTTTTTGCTAACTTACAATTGATTTAAAAGGGAAACACCAAATTTGAGTTTATGCAAATCAAAACCATCTCTTTTAATTAATTGCTTTTACAAAATACTCTAAAAAAAGATTTTGGATCTTAAATCTAGATTTATTTTGATAAAAAAGAAAAATATTTGCTTAAGATGACGAATTCACTATTGATTCATTCAGAACATAAATAATAAAGAATATCATAACTTCTATTAAATAGTTTTTAAATTCGGAATGATTACTTAACCTAGAAGGGAATATCTTTTAAACATAAATCATAATTTTTTTAAAATACTAAAAATTTATATTTTGGAGAAAATAAATTTATTTTTACATATCTCAATTTAATTGTTTTACTTTTTTTTTAAAAAATTGAATAGGAATAATTTAAAAATTACAAAAATTTCATAAAAGACTATCAAAATACATTTTATTCTTTTCTTGCAGGCATTTTAAATTTTCTGATTTTTTGATTTGGTATTTTAATTTTAGTTTTCAGATTTCATCAAAAATGTTAAAAAGATACAATTTATTTATCAAATAAATTAATTAAGTGAAATTAAAACAAATAAATTTCATCGTTTACTTTTCAATCAAAGATTTTTGATGAAATGCTAATTTTATTTAATTTAAGAAAAATTAGTTGCTAATTTTTAGTTATTATTGCAAAGAAATGTAAGATATGTTTGTAAGTACTTAAACTAAATATATGAATACAAATATAAATATAAAGATAATATTTTTAATTAATAACTATAAAAATATATATTTTGATCATTTTCTTGCTGCATACTTATAATTAATTTAAAACACATATTTGAGTATATGCAAATCAAAACCATCTCTCTTAATTAATTGCTATTAAAATATACTCTAAAATAAGATTTTGGATATAAAATCTAGATTTATTTTGATAAAAAAGAAAAATTTTTGCTTAAGAAGATGAACTGATTATTTATTGATTCATTCATTCAGAACATAGATAATAAAGAATATCATAACTTATATTAAAGAGTTTTTAAATTCGGAATGATTACTTAACCTAGAAGGGAATATCTTTTAAACATAAATCATAATTTTTTTAAAATACTAAAAATTTTTATTTTGGAGAAAATAAATTTATTTCTACATATCTCAATTTAATTATTTTCTTTTTATTATTAAAAATTGTTGAGGAATAATTTAAAAATTACAAAAATTTCATAAAAGACTGTCAAAATACACTTTATTCCTTTCATGTAGGCATTTTAAATTTTCTGATTTTTTAATTTTAGTTTTCAGATTTCATCAAAAATGTTAAAAAGATACAATTTATTTATCAAATAAATTAAGTGAAATTAAAACAAGTAAATTTCATCATTTACTTTTCAATCAAAGATTTTTGATGAAACTCTAATTTTATTTAATTTAAGAAAAATTAGTTATTAATTTTTAGTAATTATTGCAAAGAAATGCAAGATATGTTTGTAAGTACTTTAACTAAATATATAAATATAAAGATACAGATAATATTTTTAATTAATCTCTATAAAAATACATATTTTGATCATTTTCTTGTTGAATACTTACAATTTATTTAAAAGGGAAACACCTTATTTAAATATATAAGGCGGCAGGGCTATTCGTGTGCCACCTCTTTATTTTTATATGTATTAGTATTTTCTTAGGCACTTATTAAAAATTAATTTTTTTGAAAAGAAAAAAAGGGGAT
>NW_002476012.1:58743-84068 GCF_000189635.1 Tetrahymena thermophila SB210
ATTACTCAAACATTAATTTTAAATCAATAACAAAAAAATAAATGACATATATTTTTATATATTTTAAAACACATTTAATATAAATTATATATAAATTAAGTATTTAATTTATTTAAAAGTTTCATTCAAAAAAACATACGATTTTCTAAGAAATCAATTTGCTTCAAAACTAATTTTTTAGTTTTGAGCAATTTTATATTTAGTCTCCTACGAATCTTCACTGAGTCCACTCTCAACCTCATAAGTTATATTTATTATTTTTCAATCAATAAAAGAAAAAAAATCATAAAATAAAATAATAAATTTTAAATAAATTTGATGATAATTTTTAGAAATTAAAAATTAATTTTAGCTGCATCATTTCTAAAATTTAAAAAAGTGTTTGAAAAAAAATTATTAATTTTATTAGAAAATTATTTTTACTGAATTCTAAGAGCTAAAATCTAGAGTTTAGGACATTTCGCTAAACAAAAACCCATTTTATCAGGACGTATAAAAGAACCTAATGAATTACTGTTTATAAGTAAAATTTTTATTGTTAAAAAATGAAGGAAATAATTAATATAATAATTTATAAAAAGAATATAAAATATAAATTATTCATTAAAATTAATAATCTAATATTTTTTTAATACTATTTGGAAGTTAGCATGGTGTTTGTTAGACTACCAAATTTTAACTTTAAAACTTTAAGATTAAATTGTGAAGTATAAAATTATAATGCATTTAATAAGACATAAGATTCATTTCAGAAGTTAAATAAAATTAAAAAAATATTTACTCCATTTTGAGATTTAAGTTTTTGAGATTTTTGCAATTGGATAAGCATAGTGCTAATTCTTATATCCCTTTATCGTCAAAGAAATTATATCTTTATTATTTATTATAAACTATAAATAACAATTATTACATAAATCAAATATAGAAATTTTTAAATTAATAAACATAATAAAATCAAAATATTTTATCATAATTAATAAAACAAAAAATTTTTTTATTTATTCAATTTATAAAATAAAAAATAAATAATTTAAGCTCTTACCCAATATTCAGATCTAAAATTGAAAGATTAGTAATATTTTCCAAGGCCAATCCCAGGTCTAATAAACCTTCTGACTCAAATCGACTTCCACTTTTAAAATATTAGAATAATATTTTAAATAAATATTAAAAATATTTTTTACAAATAAAACCAAACAAGCTGATATTTATTTAATACCAATTAAAGGATCATTTACAAATAATAATAATAATCAAATAATATAAAATTATATTTTATTTAAAATAAATAAATATATGATCATACCTAAGGTTGAGATTTAAATTCGAGAGATTAGTGCATTTAGACAAGTAACTAACTAAACCTGAAGCACCCTTACATCCAATATAACAGCAGCTTATTATTAAAATGTTAGATAGAAACAATTTAAGAAATATCATAGTGAAAAAGTAAGCTATGGATGATGAATGCAAATCAATAAATAATAAACTGAATATTAATTTGATTTATTTTATTTTTTAAAAATAAACAATTATTTATTGCATATACCATAGATTGAGTTTCAGAAATTAGAGATCAGTATACTTTTCTAAAGCTTAACCTAAAATTAATGCTCCTTCTTCGTAAATGTGTTGGCTCCTTTTAAGATATTTAAAATGAATTATTGATAAATCTTTGAAAATATTTTTAGAAATAGAAAATTAGGAGAAAGGTACTAATATAATATAAGAATGAAATAAAAAGCATTAATATTAACTTTGTTATTAATTTATTCATTTTAAAAATAAAAAATATTTTTATTATAATTAATTCACTTAAAAATATTAAATGGTTAAAAATAATAAAATAATTCAATAAATATTTTAATTCTTTTACGTTATGTCAATATCTAGATTTGTATGTAAAAATTCTTCAGATTTAATAAACTTTTTTTATTGTTGAAGTAAATATTTATCAAAAGATGCTTGATAAAATATTTACATCTTCATAACGACGAAATTATTTTATTTATTGTATCATTTGTTTTTTAATTAGATGATTTTATTACTAATTGATTAATAATTTTTTTAATTAAAATTTGTTTCTATATCAATTCAATACTTATTTTTATATTTTTTATCAATCGTTGATGTTTTTAACAATTTTATTGAATTAACAAAGATGTTTTTATTGTTGTGTAATTTTTTATTTTTAATAAATATAATTTATGTTTTTTAATTAGATGAATTTATTACTAATTGATTAATAATTTTTTTAATTAAAAATATGTTTCTATATAAATTCAATACTTATTTTTATATTTTTTATCAATCGTTGATGTTTTTAACAATTTTATTGAATTAACAAAGATGTTTTTATTGTTGTGTAATTTTTTATTTTTTATAAAATATAATTTATAATTGACTTTATAACAAAATCAAATGTATCTCATATTCCTAAAGGTATCTATATTAATTAAAAAAATGTTAGTTTTAACAAAATAAAAATTTAGATTTATTTACTTTTTACTTATATAAGCAATAAATTAATCCAAAAAATATTTTTTTGAGAACTGTTTTAATTAAATTAATTAAAAATAATGATGTATGTTTTAAATAAAAAATTTTATTGCCTTATTTTTTATTGCATACAATATGAATAACAGAGTGATATAAATAGATATTTATTTAATTTTTAAAAGTCAAAATTAATAAAATTAATTGTAATGCTTTGAAATTCTGAGTTAGTATAGAATTTATATTTTATAATAGTTTAATTTATTATATAACTATACAAAACAAACACAAATTAAAGGTGTTATTACACTATAAAATAAGTTAAAGCAATTTTTAGATAAAATTAATGAGGTAGATTGAAAAATGAAAGTGAGTTTATATAAAAGCTTCAAATTAGGTATGATTAGATCTGCTTTGTTATTTTTTTTGCTTGAATTTTCAGTATTCAGTCATTTATAAAATGAATGAGTCTTTCAAAAAAAAAAAATTACTATCCAAAGAGAATGGGAAAAGTTATTGCAATAATTAAATTTTTTTTTATATGATTATTTAGAGTTTTTAAATATAATAATAATAATAAATAAATAATATACTTTTTTGTTTTTAATGAACATATTATTAGAAAAATGTCTATTCTTATAATGTGTTGATATATTTTTTTATATAGAATATATATAATATTTAATATAGAGTAGAATTTGTAATATATAGTAAGTTTTATTTATTTATTTATAATTATTTTATTTTTTTCATTCAAAGAGAGAATAAAATATTATATGTGGATTGGTTATTTAGAATTCTGCTATTAGGTTGTCAAATGCAATATTCGTTAAAATCACTTAATTAATTTTAAGAATATAACTATTGTGGACATTCTGGATTTATTCAGGTAAGTTTAATAGCTGAATCTGGTTAGTAAATAACAAAAAGAACTTACAATGATCTATGTAGCTCTTAGTATCTGCCAAAGATGATACATAAATTGAATGGATTTAATGTGATAAGCTCAAATTCAATTAATTTATAAGCTTTTTCATTGTTTCCTACCAGTTTTAATAATTTCTCTCAATAAAAATTGACTGCATAGAAATGAGCTTTTGGTAAAAGTACTTAATGAAATTTTTATTGCATAAGCACTTAATAGTCACTGTTTAACCGCTATGAGAAATCAGAAAAGAACTTTGAGAGACTCTTGAGTTACCATAGTTGTCTCTTACTTCGCTTACACCAAAAGAAAATAGCAAAGAAATCACAGTTTCGTACTAGTTTTCTGTGGTGAATGGGATTTTTAAGTTCACTTTCGAGTATTTCTTTATTTGTATTTACTAAAAAATAACATCCTTATTAATTTTTTTTAGATTTTAGATATCTTTAACTTCTAATTTTCTAAATTTCAATAGCAATTGTTTAAATTTAATAAGCATGGGCTCATTAAAAGCGAGTAGTAAAATACATAATCCAATTATTTGTTGCTAGCAACTAAAAAAGAAAATAGCCTTAAGAAAAGATTAGTACACTTTGAAGTAGTATGTGATCTTATTGAACTACTTTTCTGATTGTTCTGATTCAGATTTTTTTTTCATCAAAATCTAAGTTGGATAAATAGAAAATAGACACTAAATTAGAACAAAGTTAGTCAGCCTGTCTTTCTAAAAAGCATATAATTTACTAAAAAAGCAGGGGATAAGTAAAGGAATAAAGTAAATGTAAATTCTTTAAATGTTTTAACATTAAACTATTCCATAAAGAAAAACACTCCATCCTAAAATATCGCTAATTAAAAGAATTAGAAAGTATACTTTTTTGATGTTGTGCTTCATATTTTCAAAAAAAAGCTGTTTTGTTAGGATTAAAAAGCAGACTATCTAAGGAATAAAGTAAAAAAAGTAGTTACATCTTTCTATATTTATTTGTACCCAAATTAATTGAATTATGAATTAAGATGATAAGCTTAAATAGTGAAAGACCTTTAAGAACTATAATAGCTACTCAAATAAGCCTGAAGAGTCAAGAATGTCATATTTATCTGATTCCATGATAATTTCAGAATGATAGAAAAAAGCAAAAAGAAATCGTTTCAAAGTAAATTAAGATTTCAGGTAAAAAACGCAAATATAAGACTGTACTCTTATGCTGACGAGCATAGTTATCAAAAACAAAACTACTTAAGTAATTTGGAGAAATTTTTCAGTATTTTGATTCCGATCTAGCATAAAAGCCATAAGAACTGAGCCCTACAAGATGGATGCAGAACAAATCAGTTGAGTTTTTTTATTGAATTTCATTTCTAATTATTTGCTTTTATTTAAGCTTTATTCTTTATCATCCAAATAGATTACCAAGTTTTTAAATTTAAAAGTGTAATTTAATCAGAAAAAAATAGATTGAAGTGTAAAACTTTTTATGGTAGCACAAAGAAATTAATTAATTAATTAATCTATGAATGATGAATGACTTTTTTATTAAAATTTGTTTTTGACTAATATAAAAGATTTTTATATTACTTGTAGCTGACAGTGATAGTTAAGAATTTGATTAGTCTCCCCACCAAATACTATGAAAACATAGAATACTATAAAACTAATTTCATAGAGATTCAATTAAGACATTAAACAAAAAATTATTTGATCTACGACCTTATAGATTATTCCTACCTAATATTGTATTAGCCAAAAAAAGCATTCATTTTTAAGCCATCTTAGATTGATTTATTTTTCAGTTTTAAAAATAAGTAAATAACAACGGAACAATTTAAAAGTGTTAAAGTATTAGAATATTATAAGAAATAATAAAGAAAATATTTTAATTCATAAAAGTAAAATATATTATTTATAAATAATAAATATTTCTTTTGCTCATATTTCCTTAATGTAAGCTTAATCATATTTATATCAAATTCTTTTATTAATCATGAAGAAGTTATTAAGGACATCCAATTCATAATTTTTTGCAGAAAATAAGCTCAGTAAAACTAGAATTTTTTCTTTATAAAATAAAAGATCAGAACAGTTTTTTTTGATTAAGAAAGTATTATAAAACGTTTATCAACTGTTTTATTGTTTTCTAATTTCTTAATAAATATTTATTTAAGTTTATTTTATATCTTTAAAAGCAAATAAACAATAAAAATATGATTCTGAGAAGACATCTTTCAAACCAATCGCTGATAGCTTTATTTAAATGTTTTTGAAATTCAGTAATTTAGAATTATTTATTTTAAGCAGAAAGTAAATGTTTTTATACTTAAAAAAGGAAAAACCAAACACTTTGAGTTTGAATATGAGTGAAACCTTAAAAAGGAATACTTAAAATAGCCCATGATAATATAAATAGTAAAAATTAATAAGATAAAGCAATTTGCTTTAAAAAGTAAATTTTTTGGTTTTGATAATATTTAGCTGCAATAGTTCTAGTTCTAAGTAATCTTTTCTTTCTAATTCCGATCAAAATATTTATAATCATTAGAAGGAAATATTTAATTTTTTTTATCAAAGTAAGTGAGGATTTTTAAAATAGAAGAATGAAAGGCTATAATTAAATTGAATTAAAAAGTCAAAAATAACAAACCAAAAATAAGTATGAATATAAAAAATTAGGTTAAATTAATCAAACAAATGTATTTATTGATGATTTATGTCTATTTTAATTTAAATATACATTTTTATTAACCAATAAAATTATGTCTAATTCTTCATTGTTATTTTTATCAGATTGAATTTATTTATTTTTTATAAGCGAAACTTTCTTTAAAATCACTCAATTTGATGAGAGATTGATTTGAGGTAATTTAATTTATTGTTTTTCATAACATATTTTTATTAAAAATGTTTATTTGATTCCTCAAATTTTTATTTACAGTTTACAATATTCTTAATTTCTTTTATCTATCTTTCAATTACAAATCAAGAGTAGTGCAGGATAGTACTACTCTAATTCGAAAACAAATAGAATATTTTTATTAATCAAATACTAAATAATCATGCAAGTAATTTGAAATAATTAATCTATTTTTGAAATAATCTTCTACGTATAAATTTTTCATAAACCATTCTTATTTTTCTATTTTACTGTTTAATAACTAAATACAGAGGATCTTAACCAATAAAATTTATATTCTTCTCAAAATTTTAGATTATTAATTTAATGAAATGAGATATAATTATCTAATCAAACAAAAAAATTGCCTAAGGAAATTTAGAATTAGAGTTTACAAAAATTGATTATTAATTTATTTAAAATTAACAAATGTTTTAAAAAATAAGTGATAAATGAAAAAAAAATGAAATAAATAAATAAGATTAATTTTTATTTTATAAATAAACAATCATATTTATAAATATATTTTTTCGAAATTAGATGGTAATAGTATTTACGAATATATTGTCTAGTTATCCTAAAAATAAATATTAATCTTAAGTCATAAACCTATCTAAAATAGAGCTGTTTTCTTATTAATCAGTAATTTTTTTATTAGATAAGTAATTATAAAAATAATAAGGAAATGAGCACTTTTTAATTTAGTAAAAGAAAATATTTTAAATTACTTTGTATTATTCTAAAATTTTTATATATTTTTAAATAATTTATCTTTAGCTTTTATAATTTAAATTAAGCTTCAAGAAATCAAATAAAATTAATTTTACAATTACTGATCCATTTATTATTCTACTAAAAATCATATTTACTTAAATTTTTACATCTGTCTGTTTTAAATACAAATTCAAAAAATTTTAACCATACTCAAGAATTTATTTGTATTGTTTCTTTTGCCAAATAAATTAAAAATACTTAAATATTAATTAGTCTATTAAATTAATAATTAATTTATTTTTAACTTTTTTATATGTACTATATATTAAATTATTTTTCCTACTAAACAATTTAATTTATATATATATATATTTTTATTTGAATCTAAAAAATAATTTTTTTTTTTTTTTTTCATAGTATTGTAATATAATTTCTACATCATATTTTTTCATTTATATAAACAATTATTCATAAATTTTTAATTTAAATAACATTTTTATCATTATCTCTAATTAATAATTTATAACCTTTAATTAATATTACATTTTCTTTTATTTATTTTTAATTTTTAATATTCTATTTATATGTAGTCTTGAAAAAGGCAGTAAGTACCTCAGGTTACTATATATATAATTATATTATCACAAAATATTATATAATAAAACATATTATTTTATATTATTCAAATATTTAATATTTATTCATCCTTTTTTCACCTCACCAAAAGAATTCTATTTTAAAAACAACTAATCTTTTTGATTTAAGACACTTGCTTTCTACTTTTAAGTATTATGATTCTTCGATTGAATTTCCACTTTTATTATAAATTAGTGCAAATTACAAAAAAATAAAATAGAATAAAAATTTCAAATAATATTTAATATTAATAAATAAAAAAATATTAGCAGAATAAACATGAAAAATAAAAAATAGGCCAAATAAAAAGTTTTAAATAAATTAAAACAGTTAAATTGATTTATATTCATTTTTATAAATAAAAATATTGCAATTCAAAACAAATAAACTGTTTTTACCAAAGATTAAGTGTCAAATTTTAGAGATTAGTGCACTTTCCTAAACCAGTACCTAAACTTGATGCCCCAATTGCACCAATTTAATTTCCTCTTTTTGGATATTGAAGAAAAAATATTTAATTAATTAATTAGTCACTTAGAAGGAAAAAGTATGAGTTATCTTTTATCAATAATAAAAGCAAAAGTTGAGAATAAAAAAATGAGTTAATTTAAGAAATATAGAAAAAGAAGAAAAATTAGTACAATAAAAAAGAAAATGAAAAATAAATCAAATAAAAACTAATAAGCAAATTAAAAGAATTAATTATATTGTTTTAAATTTGATTTTATAGATAAAAATATCAAAATCCAAAACAAATAAACTATTTTTTACTCAAGATTAAGTGTCAAATTTGAGAGTTAAGAGCAATTAGCTAAAGCAGAACCTAAGTCTGATACTCCATCTGCACCAATTTAATTTCCCCTTTTTATAATTGATGAAAAAATATATTATTAATTAGTTACTTAAAAGGAAAAAATTAAGAAAAATATAAAGTAATAAGAAATAAATTAATTAATAATAAAAGTAAAAGTTGAAATTAAAAAAACGAGTTAAATAAATTAAGGAAGATACAAGAAGAAAAAATCACAAGTACAAAAAAATTGAAAAAGAAAAATCAATCAACTAAAAAGCTAATAAACAAATTAATAGAATAATATAATTTAAAATTCATTTTTATAACTAAAAATATCACATTTAAAAACAAATAATTGTTGTTACTGAAGATCAAGTGTCAAATATGAGAGTTAAGCGCAATTTACTATAGCAGAACTTAAGTATGATACCCCAATTGCACCAACTTAATTGTAACTTTTTAAATATTGAAAAAAATATATAAAATTAATTAGTTTCTTAAAAGGAAAAAATGAAGAAAAAATATAAAATGAAAAGAAATAAATGAACTAATAATAAAAGTAAAAATTGAAAATAAAATAAATTATTGAAGATAGAAGAAGAAAAAAATACAAGTACAAAAAAATTGAAAAAGAAAAATAAATCAAATAAAAACCAAAAATGTTTTAAAATCATTTGTATAACTAAAAATATCACAATTCAAAAAAAAATAAATTGTTTTTACTCAAGACTAAGTGTCAAATTTTAGAGATTAGCACAATTTGCTATAGCAGAACCTAAGTTGGATGCACCAATTTAACCAATTTAATTCATACTTTTTAAATATTGAAGAAAAAATATTTAGTTTATTAGTTATTTAGAAACAAAAAATGTAGAAAAAAATATGAAATAATAATTAATGAATTAATTAATTAAAAATAAAAGCAAAAATTAAAAGTAAAAAAATGAGTTAAATTAACAAAGATAGAAGAAGAAAAAAACAAAGTAAAATAAAAAAGAAAAATAAATCGGATAAAAAGCTTATTAAAAAATGAAAAGAGTTTAAATATTTTGTTTTAAATTCATTTTTATATCTAAAAATATCACAATACCTAACAAATAAATTGCTTTTACCTAAGATTAAGTGTTAAATTTAAGAGGTTAGTGCAATTTGCTAAAGCAGAACCTAAATCTTATGCACCAATTACACCAATTTAATTTCCCCTTTTTAAAAATTAAGAAAAAATATTAATTAATTAGTTATTTAGAGAAAAATAAAGAAAAAAATATAAAAAATTATAAGAAAAGAATTAATTAATAATAAAAATTAAAGTAAAAAATAAAAAAATAAGTTAAATTAAGAAAGATAGAAGAAGAAAAAAACACAACTGCTATAAAAAAGTAAAAGTTAAATAAATCAAGCAAAAAGCTAATAAACAAATTTAAAGAATTATTCATTTTTATAAATAAAATTATCACAATTAAAAATAAATAAATTGTTTTTACCTAAGATTAAGTGTCAAATTTGAGAGATTAGTGCACTTTCTTAAACCAGAACCTAAGACTGATAAACTTTTATCACCAATTTAATTTCCCCTTTTTAATTATTGAATAAAAAATATGAATTAATTAATTTAATTAGTTAATAATAAGGAAAAAATAAATGAAGAAAAAATATGAAAAAGAAATGAATTAATGAAAAAGTTAAAAATAAAATAATGAGTTAAGAAAGATGAAAAAAACAAAACACAAATACAATAAAAAAGAAATACAAAAATAAATCAAACAAAAAGCTTATAAATAAATTAAAAGAGTTAGATTTTTTGTTTTAAATTCATTTTTATAAATAAAAATATCACAACTAAAGACAAATAAACTATTTTACCTAAGATTAAGTGTCAAATTTGAGAGATTAACGCACTTTCCTAAATCAGAACCTAAGGCTTGTAAACCTTTATCACCAATTTAATTTCCCCTTTTTAAATGTTGAAGAAAAAATATGAAATAATAATAAATAAATAAATAAATAAATAAATAAATAAATAAATAAATGAATTGATAATAAAAACAAAAGTTCAAAATAAAATAATCAGGTAAATTAAGAATTATATAAGAAAAAAATACGAGCAGAATAAAAATAAATCAAATAAAAAAATATTAAAAAAAGTTATATTATTTTAAATTATTTTTTATAACTAAAAATATCTCAATTCAAAACAAATAAATAGTTTTTACCAAAGATCAAGTGTCAAATTTGAGAGATTAGTACACTTTGCTAAACCAGAACCTAAGCCAGATGCACCAATTACACCAATTTTATTCATCCTTTTAAATAGAAATAAATGAATTAATTTGTAATAAAAGTAAAGCTGATAATAAATAAAATAGTTAAATTAAGAAAGATAGAAGAGTAAAAAAACACAAACAAATAAAAATAATAAAGAAAAATAAATAAACCAAATAAAAAGCTACTAAACATATTAAAAGAGTTAAATTAATTATTTAAAAAAATTTTTATAAGTAAAAATATCACAATTCAAAACAAACAAACTATTTTTACTCAAGATTAAGAGTCAAATTTGAGAGATTAGTGCAGTTTGCTAAAGCAGAATCTAAGTCTAATGCGCCCTCATCTCCAATTTAATTGCTACTTTTTAAATATTTAAGAAAAAATAAATAAATTAAAAATTAATTAATTAGTTAGTTACTTAGAAGGAAAAAATTAAGAAAAAATATGAATAATAAGAAATTAATTAAATAATCATAAAAGAAAAAGAAAAAAAATGAGTTAAATTAAGAAATTTTGAAAAATAAAAAGCTAATAAACGAATTAAAAGAGTTACATTGTTTTAAATACATTTTTATAAATATCACAATCCAAAACAACAATTTATTTTTCAAATAAAAAATGAATAAAAAATATCAAATAATAAAAAATGGGTAATAAATTTTAAAAATTGAAAGTAAAAATTAAGTTTAAATAACTAAAAAATATTTTTATTAACAAAATCAATGAAAATAGGTGAGAATTTCTATGAAAAATATGATATGTAAATTGAAAGTTAATTAAAGAAAAAGTATTAATAATAATAACATTTATAAATTAAAAATACCTCAGATTAATATGGACAACCTAATGAGATTATAGTGAAGAGTTTAAAAACTTTTTATATTAATTTAAATAAATTTAAAGTATATTCATAAAAAATAAATATTTACTTCTTCTAATTTATTGTATTATTTAATTTGTTATATCATTTATTTTTTTTTTTAAATATTGAATAGCAATTAATGGAAATTTAATTAATAAAAAGTGGATAAAAAGAATAAATAAATTATATGAATTTATAAATTTATTTTTAGTCATATATATCACAAAAAAGTTAGTGTAACTTTAATAATTTAATTGTAATATTTTTATTTAAAATGTACACTTAAAAATATAGTAGGAACTAGAGATGGGTAGTCAGTCAGTCATTCTATATATAATAATTATTGTTTTTAAGAAAAATAAAATGTTTGTACATACATGATTTGAAAATAAAGGCAGGTTATTTGATAAATTATGATTTAAAAATAAAAAAAAGTATGTAGACTATCATAAAACCAATTTTTATATAAGTATAATTTAAAATACCAATATCATCTATAATAATGAAATTGTATTACAAAAATTTTTATAAAAAATAAAATATGATTTTAATAATATTATTTTAGTTAATATCATTCAAAATCTATTTTACAAAAATATAATTAATAATTTTCTAAAAGTAATAATTCTACATCACCAAATTTTTGAAAACCATTTTGCTTTTATATGCAATTTATCCTTTAAATCATTTGATGCATTTAAAGTTTTTAAATTATAAAAACTTAATTTTGAATGATATCTTTAAAATTAATTAATTATTCATGAAATATAAGAATTATTATAAAAATAGAAATTATTATTTAAAGTTTATATAAAATATAGAGATATTTAAATATTTTTGGCTTAATATTTATAATTAATTCAAACGCTTCTGAGATAGTTAACCTTGATATTTTTTCCGAATTTATTTGATTAAGGGCCTTGATAATATTAACTTAAATGATTTCCAGATGCTTCATTCATATTTAAATATGAAGTAGACCCAGTTACAATAAGTCTGTATGTTTTTGAAAAAATTTAGGCACTTGAGGAGAGCTTAATAGAGGCTGTTAGCTTTTATCCCTTCTTTGCTTTTAAAGTGATGGTTTCAACTAAGTCAGAATTATCAGAAGTAGCAATTAATTTTCCATTTTAATCATAAACTCCAAGAGAAAAATCATCAAGAGATTTTTCAGGAACTACAACAATTGTAACTATTTGATCATCATTAGAAATAAAAGTGTATTTCTCCAACTTGCTAGAATCAAAATCATTAACAGTACCTAGAATCATAAAACTAGTGTCAAGAACTTAAGGGTTCTTTTTAGCGAATTATGAGGTATAAGCTTCAAAAAGACTATAAGTTCTTTTGGTTTTACCATCATAATCTACAGTAACAGTTCTTTAGACTTATCCTTGGCTATTAACAAATTATCCATCGTTAGTAGCTTTGAAACCGTGACCACCTATAGGACCTAGAGGACCTAAGGGACCAAGAGCACCAAGAGGTCCAATAGGACCAAGAGTAGAGAAAATACCAAGTCCTCTCAAATGTTAGGCAAAGCTACTTTTAGCAAAAAGACTTTTTCCAGGTTCAATTTTTCCAGTGTAAATATCAGGATTTAAAGGACCTTTGTATCCAAGAGGACCATCTTTCGAAAGAGGACCACCTTTTAATGTAATGAATTATGAGTATGAGCTCCAGTCAATACCACTGATCATTCTAGATACATTCCAACTATTATCACCGATAGGACCAAGTAACCCAAGAGGACCTTTACAGTTTAAAATAAGATTATTAATATTTGATTAATTTTATGACTTTTTGAAAGAGATGATAAATAAGTGAAGAATTAAAATTTATAAGTTTTGATTAAAATTTATGAATTAAAATATATTAATTATAATACTCTTAGAATATTATATAAAATTTAAAGTTAATTTTTATGTTATATTTTATTTATTTTATAAGATTTTTAAATGTTTTATTTGAGCTTAATATCAAAAAAAGGTAGAAACATTACCAAAAGCTCCAAGTGGTCCCATTGAACCAAGAGGTCCACTTTGATGGGTGTAAGCTTAGTAAGATGAGTCAATAGATGGAAGTAAAGTTGAGAAATTCACAGAACTTATAGTGTTTGTAGATGAATATACAAAGTCGGAAGTGCTTGAATAACTAGATTTCCAAGATTCAGAATAGACTATACCAACAAGACAAGCCAAAAGAATAATAGTAAATTTATGCATTCTAAACTAGATTTATCTTAATACTAATATTTAGAAAAATTTGTTTTAATTTAATCATTTATAAAATATGGGTTTTGATGATGCCTTTTCAATATATGTTTGTATGAACATATAGAAAACAGATTTATATTATGAAAAAAAGGACTTTATATAAGTAAATGCTAATTCGATTAGAAAATTGACACATTTAGTAATTCATCAGAAAATTCAATAACCTTTTGTTTTAATTAAATTTTTAGCGATAATACTTCTTAATATTATTAATTATCAAAAATAGCTAAAATTAAAAATCAAATGATTCGTAACAAGAAAATAATCTAAAATTATTACTGCGAAATATTATAAAAATTGCTTGCTTTTAAATTAAATAATATTGTCACTTGTTTAGGATGGCAATTTAATTTTTTTAGCTTTTTAGATGAAAATAATAGTAAGAAGTTTGCGGCTTATAAATTACTAATAATTAAAATACAACATTTTTTATTTTAGCTTTGGTTATAGAAAAGAAAATTTATCTATTATCTTTCTTGTTTTATGAGAAAGTTATTCAATTTATTTTATTAACCAAATATCTTTTAGTAATTCCTCCATTTATTTTATTAATTGCTTGATTTTGATGAATATTACAAATTAATAGTGGTCAACTCATTCATCTTAATAGTTATGGTTTCTTTACTTATGCAATTTACAATAAACTATCATAGAGGGATAAGATTAATTTGCTTTGTTTAACCTTAAAAAAAACGATATACATAAATTTACTTTCATTAATTACCTCAATATATATTAACACCCAAAATTAATTTAAAGAATTAATTGTGTTTTTTATTTTAGCTTTGATTATATAAAATAAAATTTATATATTATCTTGTTTTATGAGAAAGTTATTCAATTTATATTATTAACCAAATATCTTTTAGTTATTCCTCTATTCATTTTATTCATTGTTTGATTTTGATGAATATTATAAATTAAAAGTGGTCAACTCATTCGTTTTAACAATTATAGTGGGATTAAATATATGTGCTTTTTTTTAAACCTTAAAAAAACGAAACACATAAATTTAATTTCATAAACTACTCGAATATATTGGGTGCTTAAGTAAATTTAATTTTAAATTTTCTTATTTTTTATTTTTTATTTTTTATAAATAATTAATATACTTACAAAAATAAATATGAATGATATTTATAAATATAAAATCAATAATAAAATCTATTTATCTATTTTTATTTTTGGTTAAAAAAACTTTTTCAAAATGTTATAAATAATATATATAATGTTATTCAAATATTTAATATTATTTTATTCATCCTTTTTTGGCCACTTGTTTATCACCAAAATAATTTTTAAAAGACAACTAATCTTTTTGATTTAAGACACTTGCTTATTACTTTGAATCTTTGTTATTCATTCATTGGGCTAAAAATATTATAATAAATTTGTGTAAATTTTAAATAAATATCAAAATAGAATAAACTTTTAAATTAAAAATTATTTCTTTAATTAATAAATATAATAGCATTAGTGGAATAAAAAAGATAAAAAATAAATCAAATAAAAGCTATCAAATAAATTCAAAGAGCTTTTTTGTTTTATATTCATTTTTATAGTTTAAAATATCTAAATCCAAAAATTATAAACTGATGCACCTATTGCACAAATTTAATTAATAATTTTTAAATATTGAAGAAAAAATATATCATTAAATATTTAATTAGAAAGAAAAAATGTTTAAAAAATATGAAATAATAAATAAGATTAATTAATAAATAAAACAAAAGTTGAAATTTAAATGATGAGTTAAATTAACTAAGAAAGAACAAAAAAAAGCAAGCATAATAAATAGAAAAAGAAAAAAAAATTTTATTGTTTTTAATTAGTTTTTATAATAAAAAATATCACAATCCAAAACAAATAAACTGTTTTTACCCAAGATAAAGAGTCAAATTTGAGAGATTAATGCAATTTGCTAAAGTAGAACCTAAGCCTGATACGCCGATTGCACCAATTTAATTTTCACTTTTTAAATATTGAAGAAAAAATATTTCATTTAATAGTTAATTAGAAGGAAAAAATGAAGAAAAAATATGAAATAATAAGATTAATTAATAATAAAAGCAAAAGTTGAAAATAAAATGATGAGCTAAATTAACAATGAAAGAACGAAAAAAGGCAACACAATAAAAATAAAAAGAAAAAAGAGCTTTATTGTTTTTAATTAGTTTTTATAATAAAAAATATCACAATACAAAACAAATAAACTGTTTTTACCCAAGATCAAGTATCAAATTTGATAGATTAATGCAATTTGCTAAAGCAGAACCTAAGCTTTATGCACCTTCATCGCCAATTTAATTTTCACTTTTTAAATATTGAAGAAAAAATATATCATTAAATAGTTATTAGAAGTAAAAAATGAAGAAATAATATGAAATATTAAGATTAATTATTAATAAAAACAAAAGTTGAAAATAAAATAATGAGTTAAATTAACAAAGAAAGAACATAAAAAAGCAAGCACAATAAAAAGAAGAAAAAAAGAGAGCTTTATCAGTTTTTAATTAGTTTTTATAATTAAAAATATCACAATCCAAAACAAATAAACTGTTTTTACTTTAGCCAAAGTTTCAAATTTGAGATATTAATACAATTTGCTAAAGCAGAACCTAAGCTTGATGCACCTTCATAACCAATAAAATTTTTACTTTTTAAATATTTAAAAATTAATTAGAAGGAAAAAATGAAGAAAAAATATGAAATAATAAGATTAATTAATAAACCAAAATTTGAAAATAAAATGATGAGCTAAATTAGCAAAGAACGAACAAAATAAAGCAAGCACAATAAAATGAAAAAGCAAAAAGAACTTTATTGTTTTTAATTAGTTTTAATCATTAAAAATATCACAATCCAAAACAAATAAACTGTTTTTTACCCAAGATCAAGTGCAAAATTTGAGAGATTTATGCAATTTGCTAAAGCAAAACCTAATCCTTATACACCGATTGCACCAATTTAATTTTCACTTTTTAAATATTAAAGAAAAAATATTTCATTTAATATTTAATTAGAAGGAAAAAATGAAGAAAAAATATGAAATAATAAGATAGATTAGTTAATAATAAAAACAAAAGTTGAAAATAAAAAGATGAGTTAAATAAACAAAGAAAGAACAAAAAAAAAGCAAGCACAATAAAAAGAAAAATTAAAAAGAGCTTTATTATTTTTAATTAGTTTTTATAATTCAAAATATCACAATCCAAAACAAATAAACTGTTTTTACTTAAGATTAAGTGCCAAATTTTAGAGATTACTGCAATTTGCTAAACCAGAACCTAAGCCTGATGCACCCATTGCACAAATTTAATTTTTACTTTTTAAATATTGAAGAAAAAATATATCATTAAATAGTTAATTAGAAGGAAAAAATGAAGAAAAAATATGAAATAATAAGATTAATTAATTTATAATAAAAGCAAAAGTTGAAATTAAAATGATGAGCTAAATTAACAAAGAAAGAACAAAAAAAAGCAATCACAATAAAAATAAAAAGAAAAAAGAGCTTTATTGTTTTTAATTAGTTTTATAATTAAAAATATCACAATCCAAAACAAATAAACTGTTTGTACGCAAGAACAAGTGTCAAATTTGAAAGATTAATGCAATTTGCTAAAGCAGAACTTAAGCCTGATGCACCTTCATCACCAATTTAATTTTCACTTTGTTAAATATTGAAAAAAAAAATTATCATTAAATAGTTAATTAGAAGGAAAAAATGAAGAAAAAATAATAAGATTAATAAATAATAAAAGCAAAAGTTGAAAATAAAATAATGAGTTAAATTAACAAAGAAAGAACAAAAAAAGCAAGCACAATAAAATGAAAAAGTAAAAAGAGCTTTCATTTTTAATTATTTTTTATAATTAAAAATATCACAATCAAAAACAAATAAACTGTTTTTACAGAAGCCAAAGTCTCAAATTTGAAAGATTAATGCAATTTGCTAAAGCAGAACTTAAGCCTGACGCACCCATTGCACCAATTTTATTGTAACTTTTTAAATATTGAAGAAAAAATATAACATTAAATAGTTAATTAGAAGGAAAAAATGAAGAAATAATATGAAATAATAAGATTAATTAATAATAAAAACAAAAGTTGAAAATAAAATGATGAGTTAAATTAACAAAGAAAGAACAAAAAAAAGCAAGCACAATAAAAAAAATAGAAAAAAGAGCTTTATTTTTTTTAATTAGCTTTTATAATTAAAAATATCACAATCCAAAACAAATAAACTGTTTTTACCGAAGATCAAGTGTCAAATTTGAGAGATTAATGCAATTTGCTAAAGCAGAACCTAAGCCTGATGCACCTTCATCACCAATTTAATTTTCACTTTGTTAAATATTGAAAAAAAATTTATCATTAAATATTTATTAGAAAGAAAAAATGAAGAAAAAATAATAAGATTAATAAATAATAAAAGCAAAAGTTGAAAACAAAATAATGAGTTAAATTAACAAAGAAAGAACAAAAAAAGCAAGCACAATAAAAAGAAAAAGAAAAAAGAGCTTTATTATTTTTAATTAGTTTTTATAATTAAAAATATCACATTCCAAAACAAATAAACTGTTTTTACCTAAGGTAAAGTTCCAAATTTGAGAGATTAATGCAATTTGCTAAAGCAGAACCTAAGCCTAATGCACCCATTGCACCAATTTTATTGTAACTTTTTAAATATTGAAAGAAAAATATATTAATAAATAGTTAATTAGAAGTAAAAAATGAAGAAATAATAAGAAATAATAAGATTAATTAATAATAAAAACAAAAGTTGAAAATAAAATGATGAGTTAAATTAACAAAGAAAGAACAAAAAAAAGCAAGCACAATAAAAAAAATAGAAAAAAGAACTTTATTTTTTTTAATTAGCTTTTATAATTAAAAATATCTTAATCCAAAACAAATAAACTGTTTTTACCGAAGATCAAGTGTCAAATTTGAGAGATTAATGCAATTTGCTAAAGCTGAACTTAAGCCTGATGCATCTTCATCACCAATTAAATACCTAATTTTTAAATATTAAAGAAAAAATATATCATTAAATAGAGTAAGTTGCCATACAAATTAGTAAAAAGCGAGTTTTATTTACTGTGTTTTTACATTTTATAAAATTAAAATTTTTAATTTTTTTTCAAAATTTTTTTTTATCCTATGTAGAATTTTTCAAAATTTATTTTTTCAAAAAAGTGATATATTATAAGAATATATGGGGTTTAGAAAATATTTGAAATTGTACATTTTGTGAATTTAAAGCTTTCTAAAAACTCAAATATAAAGCTGATTTAAGCTAATTTAGCTTATTTATTATGTTATTAATATATATTAGATTTCACTTTTTATAAATTAAATAGACATTTCACTCTAGTTAATTGGAAGGAAAAAATGAAAGAGAAAATAAGAAATAATAAGATTATGAAAAAAAAAGAAATCATAATAAAAAGAAAAAGGAAAATAAATAAACTAAATTAAATTAAAAGAGCTTTAATCTTTTAAATTTTTATTAAAAATATTACAATCAAAAAGTAATAAAATGCTTTTATTAAGTGTAAGTTTTAATAGCAAAAAATGAAGAAAATATATCAAATTATAAAAAATGAATAATAAGTAATTTAAAATTGAAATAAAAATTAAGTTCTTATGCTTGAAAATTTTTATTTTTATAAAAATCAATGAATAATTATGATAATATCTATAACAAAAATTATTTATTTAAATAAATTGAAAGTTAAATATATAAAAAATATTAATAATAATAAAAATAATAATTATAAATAAAATATACTGGAGATCAATATAGAGAACCTAATGAGATAAAAGAGAAGAGCTTAAAAACTTTTTTTATTCATTTATATAAATTTAAAGGATATTAATAAAAAAATTAATAATTACTTCTTCTAAATAATAATATTCTTTAATCTATTATATCATTTATTATTTTTTTCAAAAATATTGAAAAGCAGTTTATGAAATTTAATTAATTAATTAATTAATTATAAATGGATAAAAAGAACAAATAAAAATTATTAAATATTAAATTATTAATTTGGTTTTATGAAGAGATATAGCAGAAAAATTAATTTAAAATTCATTATTTAATCTTAATATTTATATTTAAAACATATAATAAAAAAATATAATAGGAATTAGAGATGGCCGTTAGTTAATAATATTTGAAAAAATTCTAGTATTTAATTAATGTTCTTAAATTTTATAAAAATAAGGTTTATAAGTAGATTTTTCTGTTTTAGATCTGTAATTAATTATAGAAATATTTATAATATCTCTAATTATTCTCTAATCACATTAGTTTTTTTTTTTTGCAACACATGTTATATAGGTATATATATATATTGTATCTACCAAATAAGTGCGTTTAATACCTACTTAAATAACTTTTTAATGTATAAAGTACAGTATCTGAATATTTAAAATAAAAACGGGTTTTTTGTTATTAAAAATTAAATTCAGCGTCTATGTATTTAAAATAAAAACTAGCTTTCATTTATTACAAAATATCCAAATTTATTTAAAAATGTATAAAATTTATAAACATTTATTTATTTATATGTATATATTTTTGCTAAATAATTTCTATGTGATTTTATAAAGAACTATCCATTTTATTTATTGTATTCATTATTTATAATGTTTTTCACTAAGTTAGATTATGTTATTTAATCACATTCAATTAAATTTACTAAAAATATACATTTTATTTTTTAGTCATAAAAAAAATGTTATTTTAATTTTAATTAATTAGTGTATTTAAGTCCTTCAAAAATATATCGATATCTTAATTATATAAATAAATATATTAATTTTATTTTATAATCTTATTAATTTTACTTTTATTTCTTATTTTTTTAATTGATCTCTTAATATTTTTTCGAATTATTCTTTTGATTGAGAAATCTGATTATTCCTATTAGTTTTTATATATTAAATGTATCTTTATCAAACAATTTGTTTTAAATATATTTAATAAAATCATTTTTTTCTTTATTAAAATTACTATTTTAAATTTATTTATAAATAAAAAAATTTATTTTGAATAAAATAGCTAATCACTAAGTGAAAAGTGTAAATCAACAAAATAATCAATTTTTTCAAAATTTCTTGCTTTATCAATCGATAAATTAAGTTTTTACAATAAATAAAGTGTCAAACTTGTGATATTCTTGCACTACGCTATTCCTGTGCCTAAATCTTTTGCACCCTCATCACCAATACTATTTGACCTTTAAATATAAGAATAAATAATGAATTAAGAAAATAAATTTGGAGGAGAAAGGATTGTAAAAAAAGATTGTTGCTTTTGTTAGTATGTTCGTTTGTTTTTGAAGGAGGGAGTAAGTAACTCAGTATGTAAGTAAGTAAGTAATTAAGTAATTAAGTTAACAAATTGATTATTTTTTAGTTGAGGAGTAAGTAAGTTATTAAAAAAGCAATCTAATAAATAAATAAATAAATAAATAAATAAATAAATAACTAACTAACTAACTCTAACTTGCTTACTAACGAAGTGACTTAATTAGCTAATCACTAAGTGAAAAGCGTAAATCAACAAAATAATCAATTTTTTCAAAATTTCTTGCTTTATCAATCGATAAATTAAGTTTTTACTATAAATCAATTGTCAAACTTGTGATATTCTTGCACTACGCTATTCCTGTACCTAAATCTTTTGCACCCTATGCAAAAAGTCTATTATTGCTTTAAATATAAGAATAAATAATGAATTAAGAAAATAAATTTGGAGGAGAAAGGATTGTAAAAAAAGATTGTTGCTTTTGTTAGTATGTTCGTTTGTTTTTGAAGGAGGGAGTAAGTAACTCAGTATGTAAGTAAGTAAGTAAGTAAGTAAGTAAGTAATTAAGTAATTAAGTTAACAAATTGATTATTTTTTAGTTGAGGAGTAAGTAAGTTATTAAAAAAGCAATCTAATAAATAAATAAATGACTAACTAACTCTAACTTGCTTACTAACGAAGTGACTTAATTAGCTAATCACTAAGTGAAAAGCGTAAATCAACAAAATAATCAATTTTTTCAAAATTTCTTGCTTTATCAATCGATAAATTAAGTTTTTACAATAAAGAAAGTGTCAAACTTGTGATATTCTTGCACTACGCTATTCCTGTGCCTAAATCTTTTGCACCCTATGCACCAATACTATTATTGCTTTAAATATAAGAATAAATAATGAATTAAGAAAATAAATTTGGAGGAGAAAGGATTGTAAAAAAAGATTGTTGCTTTTGTTAGTATGTTCGTTTGTTTTTGAAGGAGGGAGTAAGTAACTCAGTATGTAAGTAAGTAAGTAATTAAGTAATTAAGTTAACAAATTGATTATTTTTTAGTTGAGGAGTAAGTAAGTTATTAAAAAAGCAATCTAATAAATAAATAAATAACTAACTAACTCTAACTTGCTTACTAACGAAGTGACTTAATTAGCTAATCACTAAGTGAAAAGCGTAAATCAACAAAATAATCAATTTTTTCAAAATTTCTTGCTTTATCAATCGATAAATTAAGTTTTTACTATAAATCAATTGTCAAACTTGTGATATTCTTGCACTACGCTATTCCTGTGCCTAAATCTTTTGCACCCTCATCACCAATACTATTTGACCTTTAAATATATGAATAAATAATGAATTAAGAAAATAAATTTGGAGGAGAAAGGATTGTAAAAAAATATTGTTGCTTTTGTTAGTATGTTCGTTTGTTTTTGAAGGAGGGAGTAAGTAACTCAGTATGTAAGTAAGTAAATAAGTTAACAAATTGATTATTTTCTTTTGAGGAGTATATAAAAAAAATATTGTTGCTTTTGTTAGTTTTTAATATGTTTTTGAAGGATTAAAAATAATTAAAACCATTAAATTAATAATTCTTAATTCATTTGCTATATAAGTAGCATTAATGTAAAAATTAAAAAATACTTAATTCTATTAAATAAATATAAATAATTTATAATGAATTTATAAATAAATCTTAATAGAAAATAAGTAATTTTATAGATATTTAATTTTCATGAACAATTCACTAGTTAACAAAAAAAATGAAACTTAAATATTATGAATTATACTCAATTATCAGAATGAATTATACTTTTAAATTCATTTAGTCTTTAATTTTTATTTTAAACTTTAATTTTTTATTAATTTAAAAAAAAATAATCATTTTTTATATATTGCTAATCCAGGTATTTAAATTTGAAGAATATGTAGCCTTATTACTTTTTTTATTAAAAAAAAAAAGAGCTAAAAAATTTTCAAAAATACATTTTTTCTCTTTTGATAATAGAATTTTACCATTATTTAAAAAATTAAGTTAGTAAATATAAATATAATTTACTTACTTTAATAAACTAATTTTTAAGGAGAAAAGATTATCAATAAAATAGTTTTAAAAAGTGTTAAATTGATCATTAATAAAATATTAAAAACCTAAATTAAAATGAAAATATTACTCTAAATATATTTCGACAATATTGTAATTTTAAGCTTTGCTCAAATCCTTTATAGATCTAATTTTTATAGTCGTATTTTGCTCTATTTTTTTATCATTTTGCACCAAAAGAGTTTTTTGCACGATTTATTTCATTTCTTTTGAATTAGTTAAGAATTTTGTATCGCTTTATTCAACAATATCATACAGAGATGCTCTTTAACCACTATCAGAAACAACAAGAAGGTTAATAAATTTATAAATTTCTGAATTTTTGTTAATTTTAATCTTAGATTTTTCGAAAGGCTTATCTAACTGCTTTTTTGTCATTAATAAGAAAGTAAAAGGTGCATTTTTCTTCAGATCTTAATAATTATCTAAGAAAGCTAGTAATAATCCTACTGAATACGAATCCGACTAAAATAAAAAAATTTATTTAAAATTAACATTTTAATAAAAAAAGTACTTTCTTTGAATAAATCTTAAGTTCATTATCCTATTTATTTAGTATTTCAGGTGCTGAATATCCTAAATTACCTATGCTCTATATATAAAGTTATTTTTAATATTTAATATATATAAAATTAAAAATCTACTTCTATAGCTTGAATTGAATCTTTATTATCTGGAATCTAAGCAGATAAGCCGAAATCACCTTAAAATTAAAAGATAATGAAAAATAATTTATGCATAAAAATAGTTTACATAATTTTATTTCTGGTTATTTTCCATCTAAATAAACCAAAAAATTTTCTGGTTTAATATCTCTATGAATGATATTAAATGAGTGAATATAATTAACAGAATCTATAATTTAGATCGCTATTTAATATTTATCATCGTCGTTAAATTATCCATCTTTGTTTTATCTATCAAGATATTCATCTAACGAACCTTTTACAAAATAAAAAGTAAAATGTAATCAAATATATTTTTTAAATATCATTTTTATATTAAAAATCTTTCAAAATAATGAAAGTATAATAATTATTTTCGTTAAAAATAATTCTTTTTACAATTTATAAATTAAATTTTTATTTTTTTTAAATTTAAAAAACAAATTAAATTCTTTTTTATAAAAAAATATATTTATTCATTTGTTTATTTATTAAAAATTGGGTTTTATATGATAAAAATATCTTCATAAGTAGTTAATTGAAACCTAAATTAAAATAAATATTAAGAATTTAATAAATTACATGAGCATTTTTCTAATTCAAAGACTGAGTATCTATCAGGTCCTATTTTATTCTCTATTATATAGCTATCATAAAGCTATACCACTAGTGGCTCTTTTAATTTCTACATAATACTAATTTCATTTTAGATATGTTATTCATCTTCTATTTTTTGTATTTTTAACACTATTTCTTTTTTATCAAGTTTAGCTTTTTTAGTAGCTAATACCATTCCAAAGCTTCCAAAGCTTAGAATTTGAAAATTATTCGTATATTTTTTATTTTCATAGAGACTTTTCAGCAGATTAGATAATACTTCCACTTTTGTAAATTGTGCTTGAAAATCTTTTTGTATAATTTTTTCATTGGTGTTCTCTAGAATAAACTTAGCATACTCGTCGAATTAAATTTGCTTTAAATTAATTATTTTTTAATTTACATTTAATTTATAACTTTTTATAATAATTTAAGCTAAAAACAATTACCGTTTGTTTTTGCAGTTGATTAATTTTTTCAAATATTTACTGTGCCTATCTAGGTATTTATTCCTTTTATTATATTACAAATAAAATTATTTTTTGAATTCAAATATTCAAAAAATAAAATCAATTTTTTTTATTTTGAGAGATTAATGTAATAAAAAATTTATTATGAAATAAAACTTCTTTTTTTATTAGCTATTGAGGAAAATAACAATTTATTTACATCAATAATAAAAGAAATAATAAGTTTATTTTTTCATTTTTATAAATTTTATTTTATAGTTTAAAAATGATGTGTTTTTTATTTAAAAATAAAAAATTTTGTTGCAGATAAGCTATT
>NW_002476011.1:0-82090 GCF_000189635.1 Tetrahymena thermophila SB210
AATTAATTAATAATAAAAGCAAATGAATAAAATAAATGATGAGCTTAATTAAAAAAGAAAAAACAAAACAGTAAGCACGATAAAAAGAAAAAGAAAAAAGAGCTTTATTGTTTTTAATTAGTTTTTATAATTAAAAATATCACAATCCAAAACAAATAAACTGTTTTTACTAAAGGTTAAGTGTCAAATTTGAGAGATTAATGCATTTTTCTAAAGCTGAACCTAAGCCTAATGCACCCATTGCACCAATTTAATTAGACCTTTTTAAATATTGAAGAAAAAATATATCATTAAATAGTTAATTAGAAGGAAAAAATGAAGAAAAAATATGAAATAATAAAATTAATTAATAATAAAAGCAAATGAATAAAATAAATGATGAGCTTAATTAACAAAGAAAAAACAAAACAGCAAGCACGATAAAAAGAAAAAGAAAAAAGAGCTTTATTGTTTTTAATTAGTTTTTATAATTAAAAATATCACAATCCAAAACAAATAAACTGTTTTTACTAAAGGTTAAGTGTCAAATTTGAGAGATTAATGCATTTTGCTAAAGCTGAACCTAAGCCTGATGCACCCATTGCACCAATTTAATTAGACCTTTTTAAATATTGAAGAAAAAATATATCATTAAATAGTTAATTAGAAGGAAAAAATGAAGAAAAAATATGAAATAATAAAATTAATTAATAATAAAAGCAAATGAATAAAATAAATGATGAGCTTAATTAACAAAGAAAAAACAAAACAGCAAGCACGATAAAAAGAAAAAGAAAAAAGAGCTTTATTGTTTTTAATTAGTTTTTATAATTAAAAATATCACAATCCAAAACAAATAAACTGTTTTTACTAAAGGTCAAGTGTCAAATTTGAGAGATTAATGCATTTTGCTAAAGCTGAACCTAAGCCTGATGCACCTTCCTCACCAATATTATTTCTACTTTTTAAATATTGAAGAAAAAATATATCATTAAATAGTTAATTAGAAGGAAAAAATGAAGAAAAAATATGAAATAATAAAATTAATTAATAATAAAAGCAAATGAATAAAATAAATGATGAGCTTAATTAACAAAGAAAAAACAAAACAGCAAGCACGATAAAAAGAAAAAGAAAAAAGAGCTTTATTGTTTTTAATTAGTTTTTATAATTAAAAATATCACAATCCAAAACAAATAAACTGTTTTTACCCAAGGTCAAGTGTCAAATTTGAGAGATTAATGCATTTTGCTAAAGCTGAACCTAAGCCTGATGCACCCATTGCACCAATATAATTAAACCTTTTTAAATATTGAAGAAAAAATATATCATTAAATAGAGTAAGTTGCCATAAAAATTTACAAAAAGCGAGTTTAATATACCAGTTTTTATATTTTATAAAATTAAAATTAAAAATTTTTTTATGTGTTTTTTTCTATCATAGGTTTTCAAAATTTATATTTTTTAAAAAAAATGATATGTTATAAGAATATGTGGGTATATATAATTTCAAATTTGACATTTTCTGAATTCAAAGCTTTCAATTAACTCAAAAGTAAAGCTAATTTAAGCTAATTTAGCTTTATATCAAGTTATTAAGATATATTACATTTCGCCTTTTATAAATTAAAAAGGCGGCATTTCGCTCGTTAATTAGGAGGGAAAAATGAAAAAAAAAAAATGAAATAATAAGATTAATTAATAATAAATAAAATTAACAAAGAATCAAAAAATAAGAAATTATAATAAAAAGAAAAAGGTAAACAAATCAAATAAATTAAAAGAGCTTTAATGTTTTAAATTAACTTTTATAATTAAAAATATTAAAATGCAAATCAAATAAACTGCTTTTATTAAGTGTAAATTTTAATAGCAAAAAATGAAGAAAAAGTATCAAATAATACAAAATGAATAATAAATAATTAATTAAAAATTTAAATGAAAATTAAGTTAAAATAATAGCTAAAAAATTTTTGTTTTAATAAAAATCATTAAATAATAATGATAATTTCTATAATAAAAATTATTTATTTAAATAAATTGAAAATTAAATATACAAAAAATATTAATAATAATAAAAATAATATCTTTTAATTAAATATACTTGAGATCAATATGTAGAATCTAATGAGGTAAATGTGAAGACCTTAAAAACTTTTTTTATAAATTAAAATAAATTTAAAGGATATTAATATAAAAATTAATAATTACTTCTTCTAATTTTTTATATTTTTTAATCTATTATATCATTTATTTTTTTTTTTTCAAAAATATTGAATAGCAATTTATTAAATTTGATTAATTTATTAATTAATTATAAATGGATAAAAAGAACAAATAAATATAATAATGAATTAATTATCAAATATAAATTTATAATTTGGTTTTATGAAGAGATATCACAGAAAAATTAATTTAACATTCACTATTTAAACTTAATATTTGTATTTAAAACAAACGCTTAAAAATATATATAGTAAGAATTAGAGATGGTCAGTTATTTATTTAGTCCTATTTGAAAAAATTCTAGTTGTTAATGTTCTTAAATTTTATAAGAATAACGTTTATAAGTAGATTTTTCTGTTTTAGTTTTGTAATTTTGGGAATATTTATAATATTTCTAATATAGCAAGATGCCATACAAAAATTTCATGGTTTGTATTCCACTTTTTATGAAATATATTTTTTTATTAATTTATTAAAAAATTTAATGTATATATATATGTATTATAATATAATTATAATTAATAAATAATTTAATTTATTTTTATTTCAAAATAAATAATCTCGTTTTTTTGTAAGAATACTACTAGTTAGATTACTTACAAGTTGAAGTAACTTTACCATATATCTATTTTCTTATTAATTACTAAAAATAATTTAAACATGAATTCCTAAATCATTTTTAAGATTTTATTTCATTCTATTCACATCATTTGACTCTATTTTTTGGCTTTTAAAAATTGAATAAAGCTGATCAATAATTTTGTATTAAAAATGTGACATTATTCTTTTTTTCTCCTCAAATATTTTTGTTAACACATCTGCAGCGTTAAAATAGTTCTAGACATAAATAAGCTAAGCAATTTCAGCAAAATTTAGCATCAAATCTAAATTTTCAAATGAAAAGTAGTTATTTAAAAACTGTTATGCTTGTTAGTCTTATTCTTAATTTCTAAATAACTCAAATAAATTTTCTAAAACGCTTAAATTATGCTATTAAAAGGAATCTTAATAAGATTATTTTAATTAAATATCTTTAAATTTTAGTTTTTTTTGAATAGAAGAAAGCAAAATAGTTTCTAAGTGTTGATTACTCTTCAAAGATTTCCCCATTACTTTTTAATCCTTAAAATAGACTACGTCATTCTATAAATTAGTAATATTTGCATTCAAATATTAATTGCTCAAGAATAATTAATTATAAGTTCCATCTTCTTCTTCCTCATATTTTTAAAAAATGTTAGATGTAATCTTTTGTTATTGTTAGTCTACGAGCAAAATATTTTAAGATTGATTGCCTGCTTTTTAAAATTTTATCGCTCTTGTAAACTTTTTTGTTTACTTAGAAGATAGTAAAGGGCTATATTTTTCATTAAAGCTTAAAATAGTTTGAGGACAAACTACTTGCTTTTAACTGTTTTCTCGTTCATTTATTTATATTTAACTAAGCTAATTTCTACGATATAATAACATATTTTATGATTTTGTTTGTTTATTCATTTTAAAATAGCATCGAGACATCAATAGGTAAATTTCAACTTATAATTATTTGCTTTGTGGTAAATGCTTTGTAATTTTTATCAAACGTTTACAAAGCTACTCTATTTCAGGCCAAAAGTTAAATTCATTTGAGCAGTGTTGTATTTGCCTTAAAGAATCAAAATGTTCTTAAAGTGCTTAAAGAGAGACAATAAAGTTTCTTTCTCTTTAGTATAAATTATTTAAAAGTTCAATTCCTTATTCTTTTAACTCATCATTGAACTTACTTTCTTATAAAATACATTCTTTGCTGTTACAGAAGCTGTCTCTCACTTTTTTAATATTATTGTTTACTCTCTCAATTGAAAAAATGCTCTTATCTTTATCCCTCGTCTTCTATTAATTAAAACTGTTTTTCTAGCTGAGCTCATAAAAAGATGTGCTTTTTTTTTTCTAGTTAAATTTGATAAAAAATAATAATTAATTACTCTAATATTAATATGAAATATTTTATTTAAAAAAATAGTCGAAATACTTACATTAATTTCTTTGTTACCATCTTACTATTTTAATTATAAATAACTGTAACTTTAGAGGGTATCAAAGAATGTGCAGCTTGGATTCTAAATTAAAAACTCTTGTATTTCATATCTAGCATAAATTATGGAAGATTAAAAATTTTCTAAAGCTTGAAAATAATGCTCTTATTTTAGTAATATTGAACCTATGTTATTATAAGTAATTCCTACTGCTTTTATATTTCCAAACTATTTGAAAAATTCAATGTTCTCATTTAATTTCAATAACTGTTCAGTATCGTTTTAATTATAAAAATCTTCTGACGAGTAAAGCATAATTTAATAAATCTACTTGAAGCTATCATATAATTAGCTTGCATCTAAAGATAATAATTAGTCAGCGGTAATAATATCGAATATGCTTGATGATAATTTTTTGTCATTCATTTTAATTAAAATATCAGTTAATTAGTTAATTGAAATATAAAAAATATTCTTTATTTTTGATGTGTAGTATGTGATGACTAAAATGGATATTAAGCCTAGAATGCCAAATGATATGTTGAATGCTAAAAAGTAATTTTAAAAAAAATTTTCTATTTATTATGCATGAATTTTTAAATTTTCATTTGAGATAATATTAACTTGTACATAAGGAAATTTAATTAAATACTGGCTAGCTTTTTTATTATTTTGAAGATTTTAAAATTAGGGACTCTTATCAATAATGTAAACAGGGTTTAAAATCGCTATTGTTTTTGTTCCATTTCTATCATATGAAAAGGTTTGATTAAAAGAATTAGCTTCTTCTAAAAATTCAGTATTTAGATTGCTTATATTTTTGAAAATAGGATTAGCGTAATTCTAATTAAGAGTATTGTTAAACTTAAATGCTTCATTTTGTGATTACAAGTGTAGGTTCTAAAAAGTAAACCTATTTTGTAGAACTAGCAAAGTTCTAGAAATAATTTTGAGTTTGATTAAAATATAATCCTGAGCAAATCACGCTTTGTAAATCGTCTGACTATGTAGTTTAGTTAAATAGCATAATCCTTTAACATGATAATGAAGATAAAGAGGGAGTAGAATATCCGTAAGTCAAGCTTGGTGGATATAATTGTACAGATTCCTATTAAGCAGTTAAAGCATACCAGTATCGACATCGAACATCATTCCCAGTCTTACAACTCGGAGCTTTATGTGAAGCTTTTAAAGTAGAATTAACTCCAGTAATAGCATATATTGCTTCATATTAAAAGGTTTCAAAGAAATCACTTATAGCTAATGTTTTTTATCTGAGATATCTTAGTATTAAAAAGCTCTTGAAAGAACATGGTATTAATCCAATATTTTAAGTTTCTATTATCCTATCTAATCCATTTAACTTATAGTACTATAATTTGTCTAAAACCTATATTTAAAATTTGTATTTATTAACATAACATATATTTATGCTTAAGATAACTTGTTAAAAAAGCCAGTAATCTCTACTTTTTATGAGATCAATAATTTTAAATTATATATAATTTTTAGCCACTAAGATTAATTTATTTTTAAATTAAAATTAATAAAATTTAAATGCTTCTAAATTTGTAATAAACAATGACCGGAAAAATACACATTTTTGTTTTATTTTTTGAAAAAGAAATAAATACTAATTCAAATAAATGTATGAAAATGCCTTCTTTTAATTTTATTTTTAAGGTGTAAAATAAAAATATCTTTTTAGAATAGTATAATTTGAGTTTAAACACTCTTTTTTACCAGCAATTAACAAGAATACGGTTTCTCGCAAACATTTTCAATATATATGGATCAACTTGGCTATCGTGGAGCTATTATACGGGAACCATGGAGGATTTATGTTTAGGATTAGATTTGACCTAACCTTAGATGAGCTTAGCTAGAAACTAATTCAGAGTTCTAACATATAAAGGAATTTTTTGTATCTCTTAACTAAGTTAAAATGATATTTATTGACTAAAAGCTTAGCTAAGCATAATTTAAGTTTAGAATAAATTATTTTAAATCTAATTATTGTAATCCTTTAAATAAATAAGAGCTACATACTAACTCATAATTGCAATAGTGAATACTAAAATTATTGGTAAACTAGCCAATCCAACAACAATATACTTAATTCGCATGGCTTGTATTAAAAAGAACTTTTTGTTTTTATGCTTATTATTAATTAATTATTTATTTTTTTTTCTTTTTTAATCGAGTCATATAAAAACATAAACCTATAAAATCTATTCTTGAAAAATACAATATTTTATTATCCTAATTTTTTATTTTTTATTTTCATGCATACCATAAGTAGTAAGTATCGAACTGATTTCTTCTTTGTTTTATGATTAGCCATAAAAATTTATAAATGTAAGCTGGAAATGGTATTTAAATCCTGAACCCATCCCCCCCCCCCCCTCCATTTTCTTTCTTCTCAATTATTTCTCTGTTTATGATCAAATAAAACTTTTTTATTTGTAAACATTAAAAGTATTTTAGATATTTTGTTGGTTTTAAAAGTACAATAGCTTTACATTATTTTTCATTAATCTTAGATTAATTTACAATACCTTTTTTAATCTGTTGTAACTAAAATTTATTTTGATAAACTTTAAATCTAAATAAATCATTATTGTTAATTGCAAATTATAAAACTAAATTTAATTAAAATTTGAATAAAGCTATAAAGTAAATATAAATGTGGAACCTATTTAATAATATATTTTGTTATTCCTTTTGAATTAAAATACTTAAAAAAATTGTTGAAATATGATAATAAAATCAACGACTTTTAGTTTAAAATTGAAATGCTATTGAAACACGCTAAGAAATCAAAGATATGAAAATTAACATTGATTATAAATATAATATTTAATTTTTATGAACATTTGAATTTTTTATATATTAGTTTGTTGCTTAAATTATTTAAATAAGCAAAGTAAGTTGTCATAATCATTATTAGTTTTTATAATATTACTTTTATTCTTATTAAAATTAAAGATCTTTTTATTATTTATAATTTATTTAATTTTAGAAAGCAATTTTTTTGTTCATTTTTTTTCTACTATATTGATTTTTTTGTTTTATTTTTGAGGCAATATAGTCTCGTTATATTTTAAAAATTTAGAATATTTATATAAATAATTTAAATTTTATATTTAATGCGAACTTTCAAGTATTTGCTTCATAGCTTTAAGTCTGTACTTTGAAGTAGATTCTTAAATTAGCTTTTATTGTATGTTTGTATTTAATTTAATATTTGGTTCCTCATTAAATAATCCTATTTAAGCTAAAGTATTTTTTTAAATGAACTCTTTTAATTAACTATTATCAACTTATTCTTTTTAATCCACTACTGAGTTGGTATTTTAGATATTCCTGTTTTAATTAACTGGGATTACTTAGTTTATCTTATCTTTTTTGTTATTTTCTTAATTGTTAGCATTTTCAATTTCACCAAAATCTGTTCTTCTTTTAGAATATGAAGTATTTATAGAAGAGGACCTCTTCGACTTTCTTGAAATTGCATATTTTTTGTGGTTGTATTTACAGTTCATATAAAGCTATTGCAAAGGTTCATTCTCATAAATAAAAATTGTTTTAATTTTCCTTCTGTCTCCTCTGATGGGAGAATTGGTGGTGCAGTTTTGCTATTTTTTAAATGCTTTACTGAGGGAATCTAAGATTTTAGATTTTTTTATGATAGGAGTTAGTGTATCAATATCATTAAAATTGGGTTATTTTACAGAGTTGGTTTCTGCTTCATTTAAGTCATTTTCACCATAATATTAAAGAGGATTTATGGAAAATTTATGTCTTTTACTATCTAAAGTATATACATTAGGGGAATTAATAGAGGATCTAGTTTAGCGGTTTGTACTGATTAAAGTAGAGAGCTAACTTTGATTACGTTCTTAACTTTAACTTATCAATGGGTTAAAAGGTTTGGGATTTAATGTGAGATAAGAATCACTAATCTAAGGGTTATAAGATTCTATTTTATATTAATTTTATTCAAAGTGTTAAACTTGATGTATACTGCTATGATACGAATTGTTTCTTTCAGAAGAAGCGCTTATTGATTTTGATGTAAAATCAGTTTTTAAATATTTTTCTTATTGATGTTTTTGAGTTGGAAAATTATAAAATTCGTATGATTTAATTTTATCTAAATTCTAAGGTAAAAGTGATTTAGGGGATTAATTTAATGATGCAACGAACTCAGCAGATTAAGGAGATTAAATAGGATTAGATATATGATGTTAGAAGCTACTAATACTATTATTATGATTATTATTATTTTAGGAGTAGCTGAATGACTAGTTTCTTGTTTAGTATTTTTAGAAAGGATTTTAAAAAGCATAAGGATCCTAATAAAATTATTTTTCTTCTTTACTGCTATTTTAAGTGTAAATCTTTTTTTCTGAGCTTATTTGGAAATTTATTAAATGATTACTAGGTAAAGATTTCAACTAATTACTGCTTATTTTTTCTATTTATTCCAATTTATTCTAAAATTCTTTTTCGCTATTTTTTTTATTGATGTGATGATCTAATTTCCCAAAATAAAAAAATATTTTAATAAATTTAATTAAATAAATAAAAATTTGTTAAGGAATTTATTTAATTTTAAATTACTCTTTGTATTTTGCTTTGTTGGACTAAGAGGTTCTATTTAAGCTTAAGTTTGAGAATTTTCTAATATTTTTTTTACTTGCTCATGGTGGTTTTTTGTTGCAATTTGTATCTTTCTAAACCTTGACTATCTCCAACTCGATTTATTTTATCTTGCTTAGTTAAGGTTCTCTTTAAGATCTGAATTATCAAGAAGGAATTTGATTTAATTGCTATCAAAAACATAAAATATATTTGTTGTGCTAATGGTTATTGCTCTAGTAATTCTTTTTATGTCTTTTAAAATCTCTGACTCTCCAAAGATCTACCCTGGACCTATGATAGCAATCTTAAAAAACAACAAAGTTTAAAGTAAAAATGTTATTTAAATTAAATTATTTACCTTTTATCTTCTTTGATGGAATTACTGATTAATAAAAGGGTAATCTTCAAATTTCTTTTCTGTTTCTATAATATGATCAATCTAAATTTTTTATTATATAAATTCTATGAAAGGTGTTTATTTTAAAAATTACTTCTATTTCTCCTTCCTTTACTAAGTAAATTCTATCTGATGGATCATCTTCCTTGTATATAATTGAATCTTTTTTGAAACTTACTGACTCAAGCTTAAGCAGTATTTATTCAATTTCAGATTCATCAAATTTGCTAAAGAGGCAATTGTTTTAAAAAAATTTAATTTCATTGATTAGCTTCTCTTCGTGATAAAGCATTAAAATCTCCTCAAAAAAGGTTTTGTCTAATATTGCTAATTTAGCCTCAACTGAATTCACAATAGCAAAAGAAGATCTCTCATGCTTATTTTCAAGCATTTCACTTCCAAACATATCACCTGGTTTATATTCGCTTACCTAATAGAAGTAGGTAAAAATAATTAATACTTAAAAAATTTTTCGTTTTTTTGTTAATACTTTATCTAGATTGCAAAAAAATGAGTTTAGACTCTTTCCTTTAAAGGATTAGTTTATATCAAAATCTTTTATTAGTAAAGATTTATTATATTAGTTATTCACTTTAAAATTGGATGGACTCTCTAAGTCTCCTATACTATTTGCACCAATAGAGTCATCATTTTCATTCTAATTATTATTTTAATTTCCGTCATCTTCTTCAATAATAAGTTGTTACTGCTGAAAATTAGAATCATCGAAAGGGTCTTTACTTTTATTTTTCTGCTTTATTTTATTAATAGAGCTGAAAATAAGACTACCTTTATTGAATCCTCCAAACTTAGATTCAGAAAACGAGTTAAGAGTTTCATCAAAAAGTGACTATTCGCTTTTTTAATCTTTCTTTTTAATACTGCTTTCTCTATTAGTTTACTGCTTCCAATAATACCTTTAAAGTTATATTTATTTTTAAATTTAAGATTACTTACTCAAAATAACATTTTAAGATTATGATTTATAATACTAAATCGATAATAAATGCTAACATTAATTACCTTTTGAGAAGTAAATTATTTTCCCCTTAGTAGCTTAAAGCAGGAGAAGTCGGATTATTATCTTTTAATGGCGACTTGTTCTATTATTTTGAATTTGTTAATTCTATTTTAGGTAAAATTTAATTTGTTTGTTTGAGCTTTTAAGAGGGACTTTCTCTTTTATTGAGTTTAGGATTTAAAGTTCTACCTATGTTAGAAAAATTATTAGCTCTTCTATTACTCTCTATAATTTATTGTATTACTTTTTATCTATTTTCCATTCTTTGAATATCAAATTATATTTTCTCCTACTCTTTTTTTCTTTATTCTTCTAAGTTTTTTGCTCTTTCCCTCATCATATATCTAACTTATCTATCTAATTTTTCTTCACGCTTAAGCTTAAATCGCTATAAAAGTTCAGGGTCATTAATCAATTTGGCTATTTCTTTATCTTCATAATAATATTATGTGCTTTTTAAAAGATTTTCATTATTTTCCTATTTAATTCCTTCTTTATCTTCTTGATCTATATTCAGGTTATTTTTTTATACATATGAATCAATTTATCCTTTCAAACAAATATAAATGGTGTCGCTAATATTGCCTTGCTCATAAATTAACTCGTGCTACTTGAAAGTTTGTATCTTAAACCCTGAATACATTTTTTTCATAATCTAGCTAGGTAATTAATATGAAAGATTTCTTATAAAAATTTATTTTTTAAGATACTTTCCTACCAATTCTAAGTCCAAATCGTTTTTCTCATCTTTCTCAATTAAAGAAATCAAAAACTAATTTTCATAAGGTAAAGGTAAAAAACAAAATAAAGTTCAGTCATGATATTGAATATAAAATTATAAGTTACATCTGCATCTTATTCATTTGAAATATCCTATTAAAGCAGTTTAAATTATTTCATTAACAGCTTTTGATGGCCTTTTTAGAAAAAGATTAATTAAAATCCAATTAAAACTAATTTTTAATCAAAATTACATTTTGACAAAAAAAGATTTTTGATTCATGTAATTATTCATAATAAGATTTTCAATGGTTTTTAAATCGCCATAAATAATACTTAATTAATAAACAAGTAAATAACCATTCAATTAATTATGATTTACATTCTAAATATTAACTGTAATTACATATTATCAATTTGTTTAAATCAGCATGGTAACTCAATAAGAGTGTTTGTTGATTGATGCAATAAATTAATATTTTAGTAGAGAAAAATAATTTATTTTAAAATTTATATTTTTTATTTTTATTTTTTAATATTTATTTAAAAAAATTTTTTAAATATGTTTCAATTTTTTTTTTCATGTTTTTATAATTGTTATTATTATAAAAGTAAAATGTTTTTGTTTCTAAAATAAAATATTATTTAATATGATTTAATGAAAAAGATTTTTAAAATTCTACTAAATAATTTTAAATAAATATGTAAATTATAACTAGGTATTTATGCCATATAAATTATAACATAATAACTTATACAGATTCTTAGATAATTGATTAAAAAATATTCAATATTAATAGTTTACAAGAGGAATTACTAAATTAAAATGCAAAAAAACAACTAAATAAAATGTAAGATCAATATATTTATTCAAGTCTTTTAATTATGTATTTGATAATTTCATTAAAAAAAATGAAATTGAAAATATAATTTAATAATTTTTTGATCTTCACAAGATATAATTTTTTAATAAATTAAATTTAGGAATTAATACTTTTTATTTTTTTTTTCAAAAGGTTTAATTTAAGGTAAAAAAAACCCTAGGTTATGACAAATTATTTATACTTTTTGATTTTTGTAATCAAATCAATTTTAAGCAAGTAGATTCTTGAAAATTCTATCATTCTTTAGTAAGATTCTAAACAGTATGCTTGCTTTGCTTAAAACACTTATGACTCTTTCAGTGGTGTAAGCTTATTTAAGAATTTTTAAAGCGATATTTAAAGCTTAGCAATAACAGGATGGGTATTTTTAAATGGCTTTGGCCCTGTTGCAAATTCAATAGTTTAAATTAAAGAATAAAACAATTAAATTCTAGACTTTACTTATGTCTCAAACGCAATGTTTGTTACAAGATATTTTACAGAGGATGATAAGCAATATACTTTTAATGTTAAAATAAATACATGGTATTATTTTATAGTATTTCTTTAAAAAATTGAATTAAGTGGAAGTTTTTAATATAATCTTCAAATTTAAGTTTTCTATTCAAGCGACAACATTAACATAAATCAGTATACAATTACTTAGCAAGCAGAAAGTACTGATGTTTAATTTGATAAATCAAAATTATTACTTAATATAGGTGGGTCTGACATTTTTAGTTAATGTTGTTGTTAGCTGTAACTTGTTTATTTGTTTTGGAATCTGTAAATGACTGATTTAGATATTTTTGGTATACTAAATGATCCCTCTTCAGGATATTACTAACAAATTTATTCTATTGATTTTTTTGGATAATTAAGTGGTTCAAACTATATATTTAACTAAGGCTTTTATTAAGATAAAATTGATGTAATATACCTTAATTAAGATCCTTCAAAACTATATTCAAATCAATATTTTGCCTTTGATACTTTTATTTCTGAAGCAAAAGGATTCACATTTTCTTTTTATTTTAGAATGCTAGAAACTTCAAGCTTAATAAATTAAATAATGATAGTATAAAGTAATGGCAAATATATTTAGCTAAATGTAAATCCTAATAATTAAATATTTATCTTATAGTAAAGTAGTGAAGCTCCTTATTTATTATAAACTGTTTAGCAGAATTAATGGGTTCAAGTAATATTTGTTTTCTAGCTTAAGTTAAATGCATAAATTTTTGTTTTAGTGTCATTAGGCACAGACTAAAGAACATATAAATGTGAAAATTAAAACAATTAATATTTCGATTATTTTACTATCTAATTTGGAGACAGTGTACTACATAACAAGTTTTAAATAGCTTATATAAATCTTTTTGAAGGAACTTTATTATCATAATCTCAAGAATGCAAATACTAAATTCATCTGATTGATTCTATCAAATGTTTACAATGCAACCAAAATTATCTTTTAGATGTATAAAACGGTTATACATGTGTGCCATAAATGAACTTTTCATCTTCTATTATTGGAGTTAAAGATTAAATGACTCCTCATATATACTGCAGCGGAGATCTTATTTAAGATCAATAATCAAACAAATGCGTATGTAGGAGATAGCATTATTTAAAGAATGGAATCTGCTATAGATGTCCTCTTTACTGTGATGGATGTGTTGATTAAAATACTTGTTTAAAAGGGGGTGATAATAGAATAAATGGAGTATGCTAAACTGGAAATTTTGATGATGGATTTTCTTGTTTATAAATAGGAAATTATTACTTTATCCCTACCAATACTAACCGAGTTTTTTCAGTAACTAATCTAAATTTTGATCCTGAGTGCAATTAAGAAGTTAATTTGTAGTAATTTGTTTATGGAATTATAAATGATAGTTTGATTTTAAATGAAAATGACTCATTTTTCTATGGTTTTACTATGCTTCAGAACACTCCTTCATAACCAGATTCTGTAATTTCTTACTTCAAAAATAATGGGTAAATTGCCTTTTCAATAAGATATAGTAAAGTAAATTAATGGGAGTACATTTAATTTGTAGATTATAACAATGCTGTCCTGTTAAAGTACAGATTTAATTCTTAATTTTAGTTTTGGATTGGAATTTGGACAAATATGCAAAAAGTAATTTTTTACTTATACAATTATGGAATTTATTTCGCATAAACAATATTACTAGGATTAAGTCCATAATATAACCAACCATAGATCTGTATAGGGCCTTGTAAAATTCCTTCCTTACCATATTTTTGTGGGTCTATGTTTGACTCCAAGGCTACTATTATAATAAATTTAAAACCTCCAAATAATTAGCTTTAAACAGATTAACAAATTTTTAACTTAATGACACCTTTTAATTAAGTTATAAATTATTTTATCTTTGATGAAAAAGACCCAAATAATTTAACTAAAACACTAGACTAAATTACTTAAACTTATTTGCTAACATATACAGCTGGTGTTTAACAAAATGATAAATTTAAAGGATTTGCTTACTCTAAAAACTTTAATGGTTAAGTATAAATTAATTTTGAGCATTTTGTATCTTTTTCTTGCTCGATTTATATTAGCGTTAACTAAAAAAGAAATTACTTTCAAAGTATAGGTTTTTTTAAGGTTTTATTTGTCCCTCACGAGTCTCTTTAATCCTCTCTTATATAAATTTGCAATTTTAATATTTGTTTGTCAACTTAAAAGTGCATGATATAATTCTAAACTATCAGCTAATTATTAATAATTCATAGGCTTAAATGTAAATATTGCAATGATATAAACTCTTAAGAATTTACTGTAGTTATTAACTACTGCTAAGAGACACTAACTTTTTAATAATAATTTACTCATACCACATAAACTTAACTCAATATCGGAGTAGCATAAACTGATGATGTCATATACTTTAACTACCTAAAATATTATCAAGAAAATGGATTTTTTTATTTGAGCTATGATTTAACTGATAAGTGCTTTATTTATATAAATCTAAGTTAAATGAAATGTATTTATCCAAAATAGAATTATTATTTTTTAGGTGATTAGATTTTATCATTATAAGAATGTATAGGGAAGAGCTATTATGGAAATTATGTATATTAAATTAATGAATATTCAAGGGAATGTATTTAGACTTAATTAAGTAGTTAACTTTGTGTATAAATTGATTATGAAACAAATTAATGTCTAAAATGCAAGGATAATCTCAAAAGTAAAGAATCATTTTGTTTAAGCTGTATTGATCGGTATTTTTTAGATAAATCAAATTAATGTAAACCTTGCCATTTTAAATGTGTTAAATGCAAAGACTTTTATGATAATTGCTTGATTTGTAAGTATTTAAATAGCTAAAGACCTCCTATTTGTGATTGCTTTCCATCATAATTTTTAAATAGTAATTAGTAGTGCATAAATTGTTCAAAGAAGTGTTTAAATTGTTAAGACAGTCCAGATAAATGTACTTAATGCAATAATAGAAGAGTTATTCCTCCAGCTTGTAACTGTAATGAAAAATTTTATTTATAAAACGAAAACTGCGATGATATAATTTGTGATATTCAATGCCAAACTTGTTAGTATTAATCTAGCTAATGCTTGTTGTGCAAATAAGGGAGAGAAAATCCACCTTAATGCAGTTGCCTAACTAATTATTACCCAAATATAAATGGAGATTGCCTTCCTTGCTAATAAAATTAATACTTTGATTCATAAACATAGTCTTGTAAAGATTGTGATAAAAAGTGTAGTTAATGCTAAAAATTTAAAGATTTTTGTACTGAGTGCTAATCAAACATGTATCTTTAAAATAATTAATGCCTATGTTTAGAGGGAAGTAGTGCTTATTACTAAGGATAATATACTTGCCTACAAAATATGAAAGTAAATTTAGAAATAAAGCTCATAGATAACTAGTATTATTTATAATTCACTTTTGAAAAAAATATCATATAAATTAATTTTTAAATATTAGATATAAAGAATATAATATCTATACATTTTTCTTAAATTCCTGAAGATTTCTACTCTCTTTCATATTTTTAAAGTACTGAAAACTAATTATTGATAAAAATTAATATTAATTAAAGCTTTTAAACATTGTAAGGAAGTGTATAGATATTATAGCCTTATTTGTTTGTTGATATTTCTATGAAATATGTCTTAAGCAGTATTTATCAAACAAACCCATTTCAAATAAAGTTAGGTCCGTTTATGCTTACTAAAGAATATCTATAATAATAATTCTTTGATACATTACTAAAATCTGTTTAGAGTGTTGACTAAAATTTTATAAATGTCCTTTAATAATTTTAGATAGTGTTCTATTTTTTAAACACTGTCTAACCTACAGCGATGATACTTCTATTTAATACTTAGCTTCCTCCAAATTTTTATAAATTATGCTAATTATTTGGAGCATTTGTATTTCCATTTGTCCCTGACTATTAAATACAAAATTATAAAAACACATTTTAGTTATTTGGCTTGGTCTTATCAAACAAAGATATTTAACCAAGTAGCAATAAGATATTAAATAGATTAGGGTTTAGTAACAGCTTATTGGTAAATATGCAATTAATTTTTCTAAAATAGATAGTTATTTCTTTTATTGCATTAATTGTAATTTTAATTAAATTCAAGCATTTCTAATTATAAAAGAGTAAAAAATCCAATTTACAAAAACTAAGTAATTTTTAAAATATTCTATTCAATAAATTTATAGAAGAAAGTGAAATTAATTTTCTATTAACTTTATTATCAATTTTCTGTCAATTTGAAGATTTATAGCAAGACCTTTGGAGCATTAGGTATGGAATATACTTAACTGGTTTGCAAATAATTCTTATAGTAACATAAGCTCTTTTTATATTAAGAAATTTAATTAAAAATAAAAGTTTTTAAAGTATAAAAGTATTTACTTCTAGAATAAATAATAACCATAAATATCTATCAAAATACTATTTCTATATCCAAATGTTGAAGAAATACCTTGTTTTATTTATTAAATTTTACATGTATGATAATTATACTTTTGTTGGCATAGCAGTATCTCTAATATTTTTAATATCTGGTATATTATCATATATTTAATAGCCATACAAAAATTCATTTACTAGATATTTAAAAATATTTGGGGAATTAATACTATCTGTACTTTGGATTATATTGATACTGATAAGAAAAACAGAAGATTAATTTCAATAAAATTACTTGATTAGCTCTGATTTATTAAATAAATATCTTACTTATGGATCAGTAGCTTCTATTATGGTGATTGTATTTAATTTTTTATTTTTATTAGAGTTACTATCACCTTTAGCAAGATATTTTTACAGTATAATACTTGCTTTAAGGAAAAAATAAGAGTAAAGTACAAAAAGTAATTAACTTAAAAAAAGTATATTAAACATATGAAATTTGCTATTTCAATAAAACAATAGCAATTAAGTAAAAATTATTAAAATATTTCCTATTTATTTCGATAATAGATATTATATCCTAGATGCTTTAGGATTACACATATTTCCTATACTAATATTATTGAGTAATTTCTTAAAATTAATAATTTAGAATATCTTTTGTAAATTATACAAATATTTCTTATTATTTCTTTTATTATGGTATGTAAATTAATATTTAAATTAAAAATATTGATATTAATTATTTGTTATAAAAAATCCGTTAATTAATTATATTTAGACAAAATTTGTATTAAAATATTTTAAATACATCTTTAGTTTTAGAAATCTTATTTAATAAATATAATATTAAAAATATACAAAAAAGAAACAAATTTAATAAAATATAAAAAAGGTATTTCATATGTAATTTAAATAATTGTAAGGTAAGTAAATTGTATTTCCTTTATTGTTTGTCCAATATATAATTAGCATTTTGTTGTAAATATTAAAATAAAGTTAATATTCAATATTTATGGTTGCTTAATAATTAAAAATATTTAATGACAAATAAATTATCTTGAAGGTTTTTAGAAATCTATAATTTTATGTATTAGTTGTCATTCAAAAACAAAGAAATTAGATTTTTTCTGAATGAATCTATTCTGTTTACTCTAAATTTTGTATTACTTTATATGTTTTTACAAGTAACTTTTTCAAATAAAATTCCTAACAAATTTAATGTAAATTAAAAATAGTAATTTGTTTAAAAACAATCAAATAAAATATAAGAAGCATCAGAAATTTACTGATCATCATTAAACAAAAAGTTTTATTTGAGAATTTCCTATTTACATTTTTTAATAAGATAAATATATTTTTCTTTTTTCTTTTTATTTTATCACTGTAATATTAATAATAAACTTATATATGGGTTTTAAAATTTATTAATATGATTGTTTTAAAAAATATTTTTACAATTTTTATATTTTTACAGGCAATTATTCAAAAATATTTATTAATTTAGAATTTAATTTTTATATGAATTGATTTATTCTACTAACTATTATGATTTATTTTTATTTTTGATTATTATAATTCCATATTTGTCATTTGAAGATGTATATTTTCTTATTTACTTTTAGCAAATAATAGATAGTCCTAGCAATCATGTTTTTATAAAGAAAAAGAAAGAAATTATAATACTTTGTATTATTTATTATTAATTTTTTAATTAAAAAATAAGCATTAATCAAAAATTAAAAAAATTAATTATGAAAAAGCAAACGAATTTTATCATTTTAGTATAAATGTTTTTCTTAATAAAATCAATTTATCCTAAAAACTACTTCTAATTGAATTATGATGTAAAGTTTTAATAGTCACGCATTGCTAATACACATTAGCTAATTCAAGGAAGCATTATATTTGCAGAGTCTGATTCTACTTAATCCTATGTGAGTTAACTTTCAATATCAGGGTGGTTTTTTATGAGATATTTCTATGCTAACACTTTCAATATTTTTACTATTTCACAAATATAATAGGAAGTTCTTAGCGTATCTTATAATAGTAGTAATCCTTATTAGATTAAATAAGTATTATTATCTTCTTTTAATGACATTTAGAGTGGTATTCCTTTAATCAATAATTAATGGTATTTAATTACATCTTAGATAAATATCTAAAATAGTTAAATTTCTTCGGAAACTTATTTTCACTAATATGGATAATTATTTTATGCAAGCTTAGTTTCCTAATCTTATTCTTTTAGCTAGCTTTTATTTAAGTAAGATTTAGCAATTGAATTAGGTAACTCTAAAGTTTATGGTGTAATTGAATCTCCTTTCTATTATAAATATGTTTATTTTTACTGGGATTCTAATATTAGTATCAGTAATATATCAAACTATATGGATGATTATACTGCTCTTCAAACCTAGTTAGTATGGAATTTTGACTTCTTCTATACTAAAGCTAATCCTAAGACTTATTTTAATGTAGCTAAATAAATGAAGATATATCCATCTAATTATGATACAGGTGATTCTTAAATTCTACTTGTAAAATAAGGAACGGTATTTAAAACAGATTACGTTAATCCTCTTGAATTTGGAGGATTAGTTGTTACTTTCCACTTTAAAATATCTTCTCTTTAGTTCGCAAATTTAAAATTATTTTAAATAGTAAATAACTAAGTGTAAATTAGTATATCCTTAGATTCTTCTTAAAATATATACTTAAATACATAATAAATTTAAGGAGTTTAATATGATAAATGGAATTAAATCACTCTTATAGTTAAGACTTTAATACTAAATCAGGTTTACCTAATTGTAAACACACTACAAAATCAAGCTTAAAATATATCTTTTAATTAGCAATTTTTACTTGGATAGCTTTAATTTGGAGATTTGTAAAACACATCAGATATCTAATTTAGTCACATTAGATATTACAAAGGAACCTTTCTCACTTCTAACGAAGGAAATTGTTTATTATAAAATTCTAGAAACACTGTTTCTTGTATAATTTGTTAATCTGGTTTTTTTATAAACTACCAAAGTAGTTTAACTTGCTCATCTTAAATATTGCCTAGCATTGATGTTAATAAAGATAATATAATTGATTGGAATGAAAATTTTTAGAGTTGCCCTAAAGGTATGGTATATGATCCTATTTCATATCAATGTAATTGCATGAATCAATTCTACCTTTAAAGTAATAATACATGTGCAAAATGTCCAAGCTACTGTGATGGGTGTATTAACTAATAGACCTGCATTTAGTAAGATCCATAACGATTGGCAAATGGCATATGTCAGAATGGGTATTTTGATGATGGGTATTCTTGTATTACCTAAAAACTTACTATCTTCAGCTAAAAAAATATCTTGAAAACATTCTAAGTACCTAATCTGAATCCCATTTGTTCACAATCAATAAACCCTACTGATTACACATTAAATGATAGTTCTCTAAAATTATCATCATTTGATTCTTACTCTTTTTTATTTAGTTTTACATATTAGTTTATTGATAAAATAAGCAACTCATCTATTGCAATTTTTAGAGATGGAATGAATGAAATTTTTACTTTCTCTTTTGATCTAATCTCAAATATTTCCTATTTAAATTTTGAAGTATACGGATAAGTTAAATACAGGGCTATTATAAATTCTAATTAAACCGTTTGGATTAATTTGTGGACTGATTTAAATTCAGTGACTATGTTAATTTAATCTTGTTCTTTATTTTTTCATACTACTATTAATGTCGATCTTAAAATTAAATTGACAAACCCATCTTTTTGTTTAGGTCCTTGCAAATCTTTTTATCATCAAGGATATTTATGTGGAAATATTTAGGATAGGCCTTTGATATTTATCTAAAATATAACAAACCCAATTTATGATTTGATAAGTTTGCAGATGTTTTTATCAAGCACTGTAATTAATGTTGCTTTATTTAAAATTAGCTTGTTTTTAGATTTATCATAAATTTATTAAAATTAACTTCAATCCAACCCTTCTTTGACTATAAATTTTTAAAACACACCTGTTATATTACATAAATTAAAAGGTTATGGATTTAATAAGTAAGTAAATGCAATCATTCAAAATATTAATATTTCAGGTTATTATTGGATATCCTTTTATTGCACAATTCTTCCAGTTGTTATCAATTCTTAAGTATCATTACTATCTTATACTTTGAATGGAGGTAATGTTGAGTATTTTCTTGTTCCTAATGGATAAAAAATATTAATAAGAATTTGTTTCATAACATAGTGCATAGATTCAAAATATTCTATGTTAAGCCTTAATGAAAGCAATAGTTTATTTATTTTAATGAGAAATCAAAGCTCTTTTTCTGCTGGAGTTTTTTTTATTGAGTTTGATGTGATATGCAATTATCTTAGAGAATAAATTTAGTTTTTGAATAAATTTTTTAACACCAATATACCAACTATTAATCTGAATATAGGACTTTAAACATAAGATACTGATGATTTTTTATTCTATCTAAATTTAATTAATATAGACAAAGGTGATGGCTTGTACTACTTTGATTATAATCCAAATTAAGATTGCTTTATATTCTAGCAAATAGACTAAATGAATTGCATTTATTATAAAAATAACTTAATAAAATATTAAGATAAATAAATAACTATTCAATAATGCTTAAGTTTTAATGATAATAATCCATTTACGTTTTTTATTGCTAATCTTTAGACAAAAGAATGCTAAAATACTCATTAATAATTTCCTGGTTGCCTAAACGTAGATTTTGTTAATAATACTCTTTAATGTGTATAATGCATAAAAGATAATACTGACCCACTGAATAACTGTTAGTGCTTAGAAGGTTTTTATTATGATAATTAAAGATAACTTTGTCTTTAATGTGATATAATTTGCTAAGCATGCGAAGGTAGTAAGAGTAATTGTACTAAATGTAAGTAGGAAAATCAAGTAATTCCTTCATGTAATTGTCTTTTAACAAATCAATTTTTGAATTAAAGTTTTGAATGCTAGCAATGCTCTTAAAAATGTGATTCTTGCTTAAAAACTTAAGATTTTTGTTTGATATGCTCAAACTATAGGATAAATCCACCTGAATGCAACTGTGATTATGATAAATTTATGGAAATCAATGGTATATGTACCTAAATTGTGTGTGATAAATCATGTGATAAATGCTAATTTGACATTTCAAATTAAAGTATAACTTGCTTAAAATGTAAAACAGGGAGAGAAAATCCTCCATAATGCACTTGTTTGTAAAATTATGAGGAAAATAGTGATGGTAGCTGTTCTCAATAAAAATGCAATTTAGGTTATTAATATGACTCAAACACTAAAAATTGTATTGTAATAGGTTGCCCTGTTGGGAAATCCTTGACTATTTTAAATAATTAAAAACTTTGCTTAGAAAATATGGATGTAAGTTTATCAGTTTCCTTAAATACAAGTAATTAATATATACTTTAATTTAGGTTTGATTAAACTATTTAACAACTTGATATTAAATACCAATAAAATATTAGCAGTCTAATATAATTAAGCTTTTCTGAAATTTAAGATAACTTTTATAATTTAAGTGATCCATTTATTAAAGAAAATACTCTTTTTGTTAAATTAACTATCAATCATAGCTTTTATGCACAGCAAGGATATATCTTATTTTTAGATAATACAAAATTCGTTAGTACTTCATAACAATTTGTACTAAATTAAATTTATACAAAAAAACAAATTTAATTTGAAATAGGTCCATTCCTACTTGAAGAAAGTACTTTAGCTAATAAAATGGCTGATCAAGCAATAGACTATTTTAAAAACTAAAATTAAGATACCTTGAGATTTTTTTAAAGCTTTTAAATAATTTTGTATATTTTAAATACAGTATAACCCTCAGTACTTTTCTTGCTGCTGAAAGCTTAATTACCCCCTAATCTCTATAAATTTTATTAAATGATTGGATTGTTGATATACCCAGATGTGGTAGATTATTAATCTACAAATTTTAAGTAAGAATTTGAATTATTCTATATGGATTTGAACTCTACAGAAGTTTACTAATCTGGCAACATAATATTTAAAAAATTAGGATTTTCTAATAGCTTTTTAATAAATGTTTAAATCATAATAATCAAGTATTTATTCCTTTTTTTGTTGATTATAATTACTTCAGCAATAATATAATAAAATATTCATTAGCTAAAATACAGTAAATTTTTATAGAAATTTCAATCTATAAATTAAATTGCAAAATAAAGAATTAATTCAGAAAATGATTCAAATTTGCTGATGGTTATTCAATCAATTATGGTTTAGTTTACATTTTTAGACTAATAAAGTTGGGCAGTAAGATATGGTTATTATTTAGCAATACTTTTTCTTCTTCTTCATTTTATATCATTTTATTAGAATTTTAAATATATAAACGGGATATAAAAATATTAAGAGTAAGATTATTCATTTTAATTTGTTGAAAGACTATAAAATTAAAACAGCAAATCAAATAAATATTATTTCTTAAGTTAACTAACTAAAAAATATTTAGTTTTGATTATATTATTTTCTTTTGTAGAGTTCCCCATCATATCTTGCATATTAAATGCAGTAGTCTTTATTATTTCAGCAACTTTAACATATTTGCAGAAGCCTTATAAGAATTGCCTAAGCAGATACATTAAACTAATTGGTGAAATTATTATGTCTGTTTGTTGGTTTATTCATATATTTATTGTAATATAAGAATATAAGATGGTTAAGTTGACAACATTAGATCCAAATGATTTAAACTAATATTTAAGATATGGAGAAATAGTCATCATACTGCTAATTATATTTAATATTTTGTTTTTAATAGAATTATTTGCTTAGCTAGCTTATTTATTATAAATATTAATTGCAAAAATTAAAAAATGAGCAAATTAATTTATAATAAAATAATTAGAGGTGTGTGTTGATTAAAATTAATGTTTTTATTTAGTGTCCTAATTCAAATTGTCCTTTAAAATAAAATTTTATTTAATAAAGTTTAATTTAAATAACATATTTAAAGATTGTTTATCAATTCAATTTAAATATTTCTCTTTACTGTATACTCTCATTAATTAAGACCCATATTTATAAAAGTAAAATATTTTTGAATTAAGACTTTATTTTTTTACTAAAAATTTTAATTTAAAATAATATTTTTTAGAAAAATTTAGATTTACAATAAAATATTTTTGAATTGAATTCAATATTATTTTTGGTTCTTTATCTAATGATATTTCTTTTATTGAATTAATTTTCATTTTTATTCAAAATAAAAAAATTAGAAAAAAAGTGTATGTGCTTAGCTTAAATTTTTTAAACTAATCCATACAATTATTTTTAATTTGAAAATTTGGAAAAAATAAATTATTGATTGGATTTAGTTTAAGAAATGTTGAACTGGGTTTGTATACTTTTTTTCTAATTTTGGGTAAGACTAATTTTTCTTGCTCATTTATAAAAAGACTTGTATTATGTGTATTAGAATTTCACCTAAAATTAGTCACGACCTGCAGATTTTAAAATGGGGCAATAAAAGTAAAATAAAATAAAATGATGAAAGCATTAGTAATTAATATCATAATTAGATTTCTCATTTGCATTGAAATTTTTTCTTATTTAAATTTTTCTTATTTTTTAATGTAAACAAAAATCAATTATTAATTTTTTGATAAAACCTATTCGTTGATATTTAATAGTATCGAATTTATTTACCATAAATTAAATAGCGCCAAAAAGGAAAAATATATGTAAAATAAATAAAAAGCTGATTAATTTTAAAACAAAAGAATTGATTTAATGAAAAGAGTAAATTAAAAAGTATAAAATTTTATTTGTTTATTTTTAATAACAATTTTAGTTTCTAACGCATAAAACTATTATAAGCTTTCAGATGGAACAAAGAATATTGACTGTGATAGATCTTTAAATTCTCAAGTAGTATAGGGTATTGATATTTTTTAAAATATTGGAATGAATACTCCAGCTTCAATTTTAAATATCTCTGGATGGATTTTCTTAAGAGGATTTCAACAAAAGTACTATACTATATTTTCTATACATTAGGCATCTAATTTAGTATTTAGCCTTTAATATACGCTTGTTCCATCACCAAAAATGAAAGTTAGTTTATATAGCATAGAATAAACAGCTGATTACTCATTTTTAACTTAAAAACAATGGTTATTTTTTATGACTTAAATTAATTACAGTTAAGTTTCTTTAGATTTATCATCAAATACTTATTTAATAGGAAATAACATTAATGTTGCTCTTCCATCAATATCTTTTAACACTAATATCATCCATTTTGATAAAAATAATTTATTTATTAATTTTGGATTACCTGGAAATTCACTTTCTGTAGAATCTTCTTGTTCTTTTACTAGAGATTTTGTTATTGTATGGGACTTTGATTTTTATTAAAGTATATTAGGAGCTCGTAGATATGATCTTAGTGATTTTAAGACTTATATACTCTGGAATTATGATCTTTTCTATATTAAAAGTAATTAAGGCTAGTTAATAAGCTAATAAGTAAGGCAGAGTAAAATAAAATCTCCATTCCTTTTCTAACAAAATGATAATTAAGGGATTTTTGAAACTTTGAGGGCTGGATAAGTTTTCACTACTGATTTTATCAATGTTAGTGATGTATAAGGATTAACCTTTTCTTTTTAAGTTTATCTAACAGGCTAAATATTGAGTGATACACAGATAATTACTTTAATTTCAGAAAATAGTTAACTTATTTTTGGATTTAATAAAGATTATAAATTTACCTTAAAAATAATCGAAAATGGAAACAAATAAGAATAATAGACTTTAACAAGAACTATATAATATTAAGAGTGGACATAATTTTTGATGGTATTCAAAATAGGATTGTTTTAAAAGGTTGAATTTCAAATCTCTTCGAACAGTGTAATGAATAATTTTAGATTTAAATTGATTAAAATTAATAAAAATGTTTAAGTTAAATTTGGCTCTACAGAAAATTTAATAGATATAAAATTTAATAATATCTTCATCGTCAAAGGTAGCTATTTAGGTTTTTCTTAATAATGTTTATACTTATTACCAACAAATTAATGTTTAGTTTGTAGCTAAGGCTAGTATTCAATCGATTTTTAAAATAATATGAATTGTGTTGACTAATCGACAATAATTTAAAATCCAGATGGATTCAATCAAAAGCTATGGAATAGAACTGTATGTGCTAAGGATTAACTTAATGTAGGTAATGATTGTATTTGTAGAAATTAATTTTACAAATAAGGAAATGAGTGTTTCAGGTGTCCATCTTATTGTAACGGATGTATAAGTGCATAAATATGTAAAGAAAAGCATATAAACAGAAACAACTAAGGATAATGTTAAAGTGGATATTTTGATGATGGTTTTAATTGTATTTTAAGAGCATTTTCTATTTAAGAATATAATTTAGCGCTAAATTATTAAAATTCACAATATAATTGTAATCTAGCCATTGCCGATTCTAGCTTACACACATTTGATAATAATTTAATGTAGATCTAATAAAATTAATCTATCCTCTATAGTTTTAGCTTTAGCTTAACATAACAACCAGCTGATTACAGTGTTATTTCAATACTTACTGATAATGGGATAGAAGTATTTACAATTTTAGCCATAAATAAAAAAATACATGTATATATTTAAGGAAACGATGCCCTTTCTATCGAATTTAAGGAAAGCGAAACGACATGGGTTGCTATTTATACAAACTGGAATCTTCTTCAATTATTTGTATTTACAGAAGCTCAAATGAATGTAAAATCTGCTCCAATTAGTCCTTCTATAGCTATTAATTCACCAAAAATTTGCGTGGGTTCTTGCTACTCAACTGTATTCCCTAAATATATTTGCGCGAATTTAGGAGAAAGACCATTCATTTTAATTAAAGATATTTCTATAATCTAAGAAAAAACAGATATTTTATTTTTGATTTCTAAACCTATGATTAAAATCGCTCAATTTAGATCCATTAAATCTAGTTTACAGCCTGAATAAATTATACTAATTAATTAAAGCCAATAGATATTTATTGATTTTCAAGATAGCTTGAAATATATTGATGAATTTAAAGGTTTCTTGTTTGACCAGAATACTTCAGCTTAAATTATTTTAGATACAACCTACTAATCTCCAATTACATTTTCCACATCCATATTTATTGAAAAGATGGAAAAGACTGTTTTATTACTCAGCTATGATAATGTTCAGTATTACTTAGTTCCATAAGAAGATCTTAATAGGATTTTTATAAGGATTTGCTTCAAGCTAGATTGTGCTGATTCTAATTATTCAAGTTTAATTTTTAATGAACCTAATTTTCTATTAATTCTTTATAGAAATAAATCACCATTTACAACAGATTACAGCTTTTTATAATTTGAAGTGTATTGCAACTATAAAAAAGAATAGCTTAATATAGTTTAATCTGGATATCAAATTTCATTTTTTTCAAATTTGATGTTAGGTTTATAAAATTAATTAGACGAAACTTCTATGTTTTTGAATAATATTTCACTATATACTGGAGATGGATACTTATATTCTGACTATACTAACCTCAATAATTGTTTTATTTATATAAATATATCACCAAGAGAATGCTTAGTTGCTAAATAAGATCATTTAGTAATAAATGGCAAAGTAGCTTCCATTTAAGAATGCTTAAATTTAAATAAAAATTATATATAAAACTAAGGCTATTATTAAATCAATCCCTTTACAAAAGAATGCTTTATTAAATGTTTAATTTAAAATGCTTTTCCTGATTAAAAAAATAATTGCATTTGTAACAAAGGATATTTCTTGTCGATAGATTAGAATGGCAATAAATAATGTAAAAAATGTAGTAAATAATGCAAAACATGTTTAAATAATCAAGATTATTGCTTAGAATGCTAAAGCGACGATCTTATAGCCCCACAATGTTAGTGTCATAAAGATAACTTTTACTTAGATCAAAATAATTAATGTTAAATATGTTCTCCTCAATGTAAAAGTTGCGAAAAAAAGGAAAATAATTGCTTAGCATGTACTAATGGAAGAACAAACCCTCCTTTATGTGAATGTGATCACAGTGAATTTGACATCGATGGAAATTAATGCTCAAAAAGAAATTGTAGTAAAAAATGTTAAAAATGCTTATAAGATTTAAACACATGCACTTAATGTAGTAAATTTAGAGAAAACCCTCCTATTTGTAACTGTCAATATGGTTACTTTTAAGGCATAAATGAAAATTGTGTAAAATGTAATTTAAATGAATACTTTGATAATAATTTGAAAATTTGTATTCCATGCTTATCACCTTGCTTAACTTGCAGCTAAATTGGGTCTAATTGTCAAAGCTGTATAAATGAGTATATTTTAGATGGAAATGTTTGTAAGTGTCCGAATGGAAATATTAGCTAAATATCTGAAAAAGGTGATATTTACTGTTTAGAGCTAATGGATTTGACATGTCAAATAAAACTATAATAAAATATTTACAAAATTACTTTAACATTTGAGCATAGCTTAAGATATTTTGACATATAAGAAAAGAGTAAACAAATTGAAATTGTTTCTATTTATATTCCACAAATAGAATAATCAGCATTTTCAATTAATAATTTCCAAATATATAGGGAAAATCTTTCATTTGATTTCGTACCTAAAGCTAGTTTTTTAGCTTTGTCTGCTAAAATGTATATCAAATATCCCTAAATTTTTATTAGCCAAGATAGTAAATATATTTTATCAGATAAGTATGTTAAAAAACCTTTTGAGTTCGAAATTGGACCATATATTATATCACAACAAACTCAAGAAAGCATAGTAATAAACTCTGCTTTAGAGGTTTTAAATGATTAAAGTACAATTGTGGAAATATTTCAAAAATTACAGCTCACTTTGTACTTACTTAACACAGTATAACCATCTGCCATTTTTTTATTGTTAAATGCATAACTACCTCCTAATCTCTATCAATTCTTACAATTATTTGGACTATTTATTTACCCAAATGTCTAAAATTATCAATAAAAGTCAATTAAAACTAAGTTTTCACTCTTAGGAATTTCAATTAGTGAAGAAGAGGTTTCTTCACATTGCAAATAGACTTATTCAAAGCTTGGATTTTCGAATAGTCTTTTAGTTAATATTTCTATTATCCTATTGAAGTATTTTTTAATAGTTTTAGCATATATTATAATTGCCCTTTTCACTTCAATTTGCTATTATAAATCTGATAAATAGATATTTTATAAAATCTAAACGTTTTTATTTTAAAGACTTAACAATGAAAACGAAATAAATTTATTAATGGTGACTCTTTCTATTTTAATTCAATATGAGTGCATCCAATCATACTCTTGGTATGTAAGATATGGGATATATGCATCTGCTTTACTTATTGTATTAAAAGTTATTATTCTATTAAAAAATTATTAATACATTAACTATTAAGATGATAAAGAGAAAGTAAAGTCAACTAAAAACTAAATGTTAGAAAATAAATTTTTATTTTTTACAGAAAGATTAAAAAAATCATAAAAATATTTGATAAAAAATTATTTCTTCATTTAGATGATAAAAAAGTATATTTAGGTATTTATATTAGTTATTTTTGAGCAGCTTCCTTAGTTTTCTTGTTTAATTTGTGGAATAGTTTCACTATCATCATTTATCTTAACTATTTTAAGTAGACCTTATCAAAGTAAAAGATCAAATTTTATCAAAATCTTAGGTGAATTTTAACTTTTCATTTGCTGGGTTATTTTTATTATTATCCTTAAAATTGAAGATAAGCTTTCCTCATAAGCAATTTTCAACTAAGATTTAGTGGAAAGTTATTTAGAGTTAGGAAGGGTAGTAATAATATTATTAGTCACTTTTAATCTATTATATTTATTAGAATTTATAGTCTCAAATGCTCTTTAACTTTATGAAAAAGTTTTCAATAAAAAAAAAACAAATAATTTGCAATATAAAAATATGCATTAATGAAGTAAATATTTTATTTTTCTTTTATTCAATTTATTAAAAATGCATTTTTTAAGTTTCAATTATTTTTTAAAAAAGCAAATATTTCAATAACGTAAAATGATGAATACTTTTGAATTAGTGTAATAACTTGAAGAATATGCAAAAGAGTTAATAAAAGATTAAATTTATCCTGAAAGTGATCAACTAAAAACTATTTTTGATATAAATTTATTAAAAGAAGTTTTCCTGGAACGGCTATATTAAGACAATTATCTAATTTAAGCCTCTAATTTAAAGTAAAAATCAAAATAAATGAACTTCCCTAATTTAAGACCTTTCTCCATTAAATATCTTAATTTTTAGTTAATGGAATTTTTGATCTTTTAAAATTAGAGTAATTACAGTACATATGTGGTTTATAAATTGATTCATATTTTTTACTATAATTTCTTGGTGTATAGCTAGCTTTATTGTATTTCTTAAATTTTCAATAAGATATTATAATATTAATAAAATTTAATTTTAATTATGATTCAGTATTTATTTAAAAAATTAAATTATATTTCTATCAATATTAATATTTAATTAAATTTCAAAAGTTATTTCAATTTAAAAATAAACAAAATTTTTTTATTATTTAGGAAATTAAATATTTTGTTAATATTTAAATAATAAATTTTATTTTACTTAATTTGAAAATATAATTACTAAATAAGAATACAGATTGCTTTATCCTATAAATATTCCATAAAAAACTTTTTATTACTTGCAGTCAAGATTATTCTTTATAAAAAAATATTAAAATATACGTTTAAATGTATCAATTTCCTTAAATTTAAATACTTTTTATTTTACACTTAAAATTAAATTTTGATAATAATTTCTAATAGTAAAAGTAAATGTTACATATAAAATTTAAGAACTAAAAGAGTTAAAGTTTTAAAAAATTCATAAAATCTATTTAATTTGAGTTACCTAATATTTATATATTTATTTATAATATCTTTAATTATAATAACCTTAAAGATAGTTTAAAAAAATTAGATTAATTAATTGTAAATTTTTACTCAAATATCAATCTATTAATTAAATTTCTCAAAAAAATATTAGATTTTATTAATGACAGTAAAATTAATTTTAGTTTTACTAACAATTATATAATAATAAAAATCAATAAATATTTATTTTTAGCTCATATGTTTTTAAATAATACCTTTTCATAGATCATATTCAATTAAATTATTTTTTATTATTTTAGACGTTCAAAAATAGCTTTAGAACCCCTATAGGCTTTGTCTCAAAAATAGTTTTTAACTAAATTATTATTTGATTTATTTTATTTTTTCACCACTAAAAAATAAAGGTTAAATGTCACTAAATTCATAATATTTTGCTTTATAAATTAAATGTAAAATATTAATTTATTTTATTTTGTAAAAAAATCACAAAGTCTTACTAATATTAGAAATTATTCTTTGTAAATTAAAAATTTGATACAAAATATTATGAATTAAACATAGAGGCGAAGTGAGGTTAAGTTTATTAAAACACCTAATAAAAGTTTGATGATTTGATATAGATTTTATATTAAATTTGTGCATATATATTTTTGTCAAGTTAATGAAGGTAGAGAGGGGATATATAAAGGATATTTTATGAAATAAAGAAAGCGCTGCCTATTTTTAGGTTAATATTTAAATTATTAATAAAAGAATTATAACTATGATTATTTTAAATTACTTAACATTTCTGATATAATTAGTGTAAAGAAAATAAAAATCATACTAAAAATGAATATTTAACTATGCATAATACTAGCAATGTTATTTAAATGCTAATTATAAAAATTTTAATTTTGAAACATTTTAAAATATTCTGATTAATTAATGCGCTTTAAAATTATAAATTTAGATATCATGACATAATTTTTACATTCTATAAACAAAATGCATGGCTTAAAATTAAAAATTAGATTTATAACAAATCATCTAATTATCTTGATAAAAATTAGATTATAAAGGATTACAAACATTGTCAGGCTAATAGAAGAAAAGAGGTTTTTCAGAAAATTAATAGATTACAAATATTATATTTAATTTGAAACCTTAGATAATAAAAAGCTAATTTGAAAAACTGTAAATAGAGATATAGATATCATACAATTTATAACTTTGTAAATTAATAAATAATTGATATCCTAATCATTATTTCTCAAAAATTTTAAAAAATATTATGTAAGTAATAAAAAAGCATTTAAAAAATTTAAAAATACATTTTAAGTCAACAAATTATTGAAGAAAAATCTTTTTTAAGCTAATTAATTTTGATAAATAAGTACTTTTCTAGTAGATTTCATTAGAAAAATTTAATTTACAGTTTAAAAAAAAAATTTTTTATCAAATCTTACTAATCAAATAATTCAAACCATGCAAAACAAACTATTATTTGGACTGTGCTAAGTTAAGCGCATAGTACTCCTTAATTCATATACATATTATTTTATAGAAACTATTAGATTTAGCTTTATGAATATGAGAAAATGAAAAGCTAAAATTATAAATATAAATAATTGACTTTTAAAGAATATTTCATCATAAATAAGGGACTTTATGAGAGTTTTTATACTTGTAAAATAAAATTCATAAATCTCATTAAAATCAATTTAACTTCAAGCAAGAATTTCTTCTTTTTAAAGAGAGTTATGACATAACTTCAATCCATATTTTTAGTATTAAAAAATTTCAAGATTTTTCCAGATTACTACTTTATTATCATTGAATTAAATAAATTTATAAATTGTATTCAAAATTTTTATTATGAATTTTTCTTTAAAAAAGTATAAAAATTTTTAGGTTAAATCTTTAAATCATAAAAAAATAAATACTTAAATTGTGTAATCTTAACAAAGTAATATAAGCAAGCAATTTAAAGTTAAATATTTGGCAATAACATTTCTAATAAGTATAATTAAGGAGTTTTTGTTAAATTAATATAGCATTATTTGATATTTTATATTTATTTATCTATAATTTTATTGATTTAATTAAAAGATTTTTATTTGATAAATCTGCATACTTTTTTATGTAATCAATAAATTTTTTTTCTATTGTTTTAATCGAGATTTAGTTTATTCATTAAAAAGTGTTTATTTTTTGATTTCTACATTTGATGAATTTATTAATAATCAATTTCAATTGAATAATTAGAAATATATGTAATACTTTTGTTTGGTCTAAGAAATAAGATAGAGCAAAATAAAGATTTAGGTTGCAAGTTATTTAAATGAATTATAAATGGATAACTTAAAATAAATTTAAGCTTTTAGCATTAGTATTTATATTAGTTAAAATGGTTCTGGGTGTTAACTATTAGCAATTAAATTATGATTAAAGGTTTAAATAGTAGCGCATCATTCATTCGAACTAATTTTATTATGGAAATTTTTTGTTTTAAAACTCTGATCCTACATCATCCAGCATAAACCAATTTGCAATCTCAGGATGGTTTTTTATAAGATGTTCTAGTATTGATTATTATAATTTTTTTTCATTTATACTGAAAGGATAATAAATATTGAGCGTATCTTTTAGTTTAGGCAATTTGAAGGTTAGATAAACTCTTCTCTCTTCTAATCAAGACTAAACAGTTAATACAATTGCTTTCAATAGTTGGTTTTTGATTAAATCATAAATAAGTGTATAGAATAATTAAGTTATTGCATAAACATCTGTTCATAGTTATGGGAATTTATTTCTGGCTAATATAGCTCCGGCACCACAAAGTTTTAATTAAATTTTTTCAAAAGCAGATATAACTCTAGAGATAGGAAATTCATCTTAATTATCAGGAATATATGAATCTTGTGCTTATTCTAAAAATGTTTACACCTACTGGGATGAAATCATTGATGATAGTAAGACTTAAAATTATGTAGATGATTTCACAGCACTACAGACCTAACTCGTATGGAATTTTGACTTCTTTTATACTAAAGCTAATCCTAAATCTTATTTTAATACAGCTAAATCAACAAAAATATATTCAACTAATTATGATTTAGGTGAATCATAAATCTTACTTGTAAAATCAGCCACTTAATTCTAAACAGACTATGTTAATCCACTTGATTTCGGAGGATTAGTTATTACATTCCACTTTAAATTAACTTCTCTCTCTTTCGCAAATTTAAAATTATTTTAAATTCTAAATCAGTAGGTTTAAATTTCTATTTCAGTAGATTCCTCTTAAAATATTTATTTAAATACATAGTAAATATAAGGAGTATAATTAAATTAATGGAATTAAGTTACTCTAATTATTAAGACTCTAATTCTTAATTAAGCTTTCTTAATAGTAAATACATTGGAGAATTAAACATAAAAAGTAACTTTAAGCTAACAGTTTCTGTTTGGCTAACTTTAATTTGGAGATGCGTCAAATACATAAGACATTTAATTCAGTCATATCAGATATTACAAAGGAACTTTTCTTACTTCTAATAAAGGAAATTGTTTATTGTAAGATTCTAGAAACACTGTTTCTTGCATTATATGTCAATCTGGTTTCTTTATCAACTACCAAAGTAATTTAACTTGCTCATCTTAAGCACTGCCAAGCATTAATGTCGATAAGGATAATATAATTGATTGGAATAAAAATTTTCAAAATTGCCCTCAAGGTATGGTGTATGATCAGACTACATTTGAATGCAGCTGTTTAAATTAATTTTACATGAAAAACGATAACACCTGCGCAAAATGCCCAAGTTATTGTAATGGGTGTACAAACTAATCTACTTGCATATAGCAAGATCCATAAAGATTAGCAAATGGGATATGCCAGTAAGGTTATTTTGACGATGGATATTCTTGTATTAATCAAAAGCTAACTATTTTCAGCTTAACAAATAATATAGTGAAAATATTCAAAACACCTAATTTAAAGCCTATTTGTTCACAGTCTATAAGTCCCATAGACTATACATTAACAGAGAGTGTTCTTAATTTATCTAAATAAAATTCATACTCATTCTTATTTAGTTTTTCTTATAATTTTTAAGATTTTTAAGATAACTATTCCTTCGCTGTTTTTTCAGATGGAGCTAATGAAATATTTACTTTTTCTGTTAGCTAAACTCCAAACTATTAATTCATAAATCTTGAAGTATAAGGATAAATAGTATATAAAACTGCTATCCTAACAAGCTAAGTAGTTTGGATTGCATTTTGGACAAACTTAAAATCAATAACTTTATTAATATAATCATATTCATAGTTTTTTCATACTTCAGTTAATACCAACCTTAATATGATATTAAATAATCCTTAGTTTTGTGTAGGACCTTGTAAATCTAAATACCATACTGCTGGGTATTTGTGTGGGGATCTTGAACATAGACCTTTAATATTCATATAAAATATAACTGATCCAATTTATGATTTGACAACTTTATAAATGTTTCTGTCTAATCCTACAGTAAATGTTGCTTTATTTAAAGTAGGATTATTCTCTGATTTAACACAAATTTACAAAAATTAATTGACATAAAATCCTTCATTAATTTTAGATTTTTAAACCACTCCTGTAGAGATAAATAGACTAAAAGGTTTTGGTTTTATTAAATAAGTCAAAGCAGTTGTTTAAAATATAAACATTTAAGGTTATTATTGGATTTCATTTTATTGCTCTATACTACCTGTCACTATTAATTCTTAAGTGTCACTTTTATCTTATCCATTGCATGGAGGAAATGTTGAATATTTTCTTGTTCCTCATGGACAAAAAATATTGATAAGAATTTGCTATATAACTTAATGCATCGATTCTAAATATTCGATGTTAAATTTGTAAGAAAGTAATAATTTATTTATTTTAATGAGACACCAAAGTCCTTTCTCTGGTGGTATTCACTTTATTGAATTCGATGTAATATGCAATTATCTTAGAGAATAAATTTAATTTTTAAGTGTTTCATTTACTTAAAATATTCCAACGATCAGCATTAATATAGGCCTTCAAACATAAAACACAGAAGATTTTCTATTTTATTTAAATCTAATTAATATAGATAAAGGTGATGGTTAATATTACTTTGATTACAATCCTAGTTAAAATTGCTTTATTTTTTAGCAAATAGACTAAATGAATTGCATTTATTACAAAAATAATTTACTTTTCTACAAAAATAATATGATTACAGTTTAAGAATGTTAAAGCTAAAATGATAATCAACTGACTTTTTTTATTCCAAATCTCCAAACTAGAGAATGTATAAACACATAATAAACCTTTCCTGATTGTTTAAATGTAGACCTTGTTAATAACAATTTATAATGTATTAAATGTATAAAAAATAATACTGATCCATTAAATAAATGTTCTTGTATTGAAGGATATTACTTAGATAGTTAAACATAGCTCTGCCTTAAGTGTAATCCCATTTGCCAAACATGCTAGGGCAATTAAAGTAATTGTACAAAATGCAAATATTCAAATTAGATAACACCTTCTTGTGACTGTCTTGAACCAAATTATTTTTTAGATCAAAATCTATCATGCTAAAAATGCTCATAGTAATGTGAATCATGTGCATATACTAAAGATTCTTGCTTAAAATGCTCAGTTAATAGAATAAATCCCCCTTAATGCTATTGTGATAATACAAACTATATTGAAGTAAATGGTGTTTGTATGAAAATTATTTGTGATAATAAATGTGATAAGTGTTAATTTGACTTATCATCGAACAGTATTATTTGTTTGAAATGTAAATCTGGAAGATAAAATCTCCCTCAATGCACTTGCATGAAAAACTATGCTGAAAATTCTGATGGTACATGCTCTCCTTGTCCACCTTCATAATTTTTAGACTAACTTACAAATCAATGCTAAATTTGCTAGTTTCCTTGTTTACAGTGCATTCACACAAAAAATTAGTGTACATTTTGCTATTAAGGATTAGAATTAGTAAATAACACTTGCAGTTGTGGATAAGATTAAGAAATAAAGTAGATATCTGAAGGTTAAACCTCTCAATTTGTCTGTATTTAAGCTATGAAGACAAGATTATCTGTAGTACTCTAAATAACAAATTACTTATTAACATTTACTTTTGACTAGAGTTTAAAATAAATTGATTTCTTAAAAAATCCTTTTTAAAATCTTATATAAATTCAGTTATCAAACGTTCCCTAATCTTATTATTCATTTGAAAATCCATAAATTAATTAAAATTAACTAACATTATAAATGAATGTCAAAACAAGCTTTTAAGTTAGTAGTGGCACAGCTCTCTTTTTACAAACAAAAATATTCGAGAGCTAAGATAATAGGTTTGTTCTAAGTTCATATTATCTTACAAATCCAATTTAATTTCAAATTGGACCATTCATTTTTACTGATTAAGTTGCTTAAAAAAACATGGCTGCGGTGATGAGTAATCTGAAGAGTAGCTAATATTAAAATATGTTAGGAGTAATTTAACAAACATAGATATTATTTTATCTATTAAATACAGCATAACCAACATTACTATTCTTACTATTAAAAGCTACCTTTCCTCCTAATTTATATATTTTCTACTAAATATTTGGAACATTCGTATTCCCAGGTGTTGTTAATTATTAGTCAACAGATTATAAGCAGAGTTATAGTTTATTTGGTTTAAAATTTGATTAATAGTAAGTTTTTTTAACTGATAACTAGATATTTAAACGAATTGGTTTTTCAAATACATTTCTTGTAAATACTTCTCTAGTCCTCTTAAAATATTTTGTGCTAATAGTCATTTATGCTATACTTTATTTAATTGCTTAATTTGTATCATATTTTTCTTAAAAATCAATAATAATTATATTAAAAGTCAAAAGTAAAGTATTATAAAGGCTAAATGCTGAAAATGAGGCTAATTTACTTATTGTATTTGTGTCAATTCTACACTAGTTCACTACATTTTAACAAGAACTCTGGTCAGTTAGATATGGGTACTATTTGGCTATAACATTTTTAGTAGTATTTATAGTGTCATTTTATCAGAATTATATTTAAATAAATTATTTATAGTTAAGAAATGAATATCTTTACTCATTTTAGTTTACAAATAGATTAGCTATAGATAAAAAGAATCTTTCAGCTATAAAAAGAAACTATTTTCTTATTTAACTTATAAAAAAGTACTTAGCAGTAATAATCTTATTTAGTTTACAGAATAGTCCTTATGCTGTGTGTGTCATCCTTGGTTTATTATTTCTTATTTCTTCTTTGATAACGTTTTATTATAAACCTTATCAGAATCTTATGAATTCGATTATAAAAATAATAGGTGAGCTTATATTTTCTGCTGTGTGGTTTCTTCATATTTACATTTTAGTAATAGAAGATTAATTAAATAGGGAACAATAATTTGAATAGAGTACAATTGAAACTTATTTAAATATAGGCAATATAGCAATAGTGCTTCTCTTTATTTTTAATCTAATTTTCTTAATTGATATCTTTATCTTCCTTTTTAATATTGTGAAAAACTTCTGCAAAAAAAAATAAAACCAAAAGTTAGAGCAGAAGCAAAAATAAAACGAAGAAAATTAATATATGGAATTAGAAAAAATCCTAAAAGAAAGTGTTAAAGTAAAATAGTTTAACAATTATATTCAAAAATTATCAATTAAGAAAGCGTAAAGTGTTGATGGAAATCAAAACTAGTAGTAATTTGTCTCTTTAAAAACAATTAATGTTAAAAGTTATTTGGAAAGTCTATGAATTTATACTATTGTATAAATATTTTATAATAGAAGTTAATTAAACTACTTAAATAATTTAAGCACATAAATTTTAATATTCTTTTTTTTTATTTAGTGTATTTTTTCCTTAGTTAATTGCGATTTATATTAATACCAAAGGTTTAAAAAAAGTGATTTTTTAAGAATTAGGTTTGGCAATAAACACTCAAAGTATTGTTTTAAAAAATTTATTATGGTATCTATTATTATATTAAAATAAATTAAACATAATTAAAAAAAATTAGATTCTTTAATTGTAAATAAATTTATACTTGATATTCACCTGTAAATTAAATTTCTTAAAAAAAAATATTAGATTTTATTAATGACAGCAAATTAATTTTAGTTTAACTAACAATTTTCTATTAATAAAAATCAATAAATATTTGTTTTTAACTCAAATATTTTTAAATAATAACTTATTATTGATTATATTCAATAAAATTATGTTTTATTATTTTAGATACTCAAAAATAGCTTTAGAACATATATAGGTACTTTCTAAGCGTATATATAATATTCAAAGTTAATTGGTAAACTATGTTTCTAGATGTTAGATTATGATATTTTGATTTGAGAAGTAAGATAATAAATTAAACTACTTTAAATTTAAATAGTTTAGACTAATATTCAATATTAACAAAAAAATAATGAAGGAATATAATAACTCATAGTTTAAATAGAATTTAATTTATTTTTTATTTGATATTTTTGAATTTATTTTATTTTCTTTAAGCTAAAAAATTAATATTAAATGTCCACATAATTTAAATAATTTCATTCATTTATTAATTAAATATAAAATTTTAATTTATTTGATTTTGTAAAAAAATCTCTAATTTTTACTAAAATTAGAAATCAATGTTGAAATTAAAACTTTGATTTAAATTATTATAAGCTAAATATAGTAATGAGGTAAAGTATATCAAAACACATAATAATAGTTTAATTTTATGAGATGATTTTATTAAAAACATACACATATACTTGTGAAATTAAGTAAGATAGATAGGGGATATAAAAAGAATTTTATCTGAATTATGAAATAAAGAACTTACCACTCCACCTATTTAGGTTAAGATATAAATTATTAATAAAAGAATTATTTTTACAATTATATTAACTTACTTAGAATTTCTGATAAAATTAGTGTTAAGAACATAATAACCATACAAAAAATTAATAATTAACAAAATTTAATTTCATCGTTAATTATAAAAATTTTTAATTTAAAAAATATTAAAATAGTCTGATTAGGTTAATCAATAAATACACTTTTTAAGACTTTCTAAAAATTATTTAATAGCTATTATGGCATAAATATTTCATTTCATAAAAAAAATGCATGGCTTACAATTAAAAGTTAGATTTATAACAAATAATCTAATTATTTTGATAAAAAATAAATTATAAAGGATTACACTCAAGCTCATTGAAAAAAAGAGGTTTTTCATAAAATTAAAAATGTACATATTTATATTTAATTTGAAACTTTAAATTATCAAAAATTAATTTAAAAAATTAAAAAATAGATTTAATTATATATCATACAATTTATAAATTAGAAAATTAATAAAGTATTTATTCTAATTTTCAAAAATTAAAAAAAAACTATTAAGTAATTATAAAATATTTTAAAAATACAAAATACATTTTAAGCCAATTAAAAATGGAAGAATAGGCTTTTGCTAAATAATTTTGATAATTATGTATTTTCTAGTACAGGTAAAAAGAAATATTTATCAAATCTTACTAATCAAATAATTTAAAAACACTCTAAAGTATTATTTAGAATATTCTAAGTTAAATGCAAAATATTTCTTTATTCATATTTATGTTATTTTTTCTTGTTTTTTAATGATCAATCCAAATTTTAGTATTAAAAAATTTAAAGATATTTCCATATTACTTTACTATTAAATAGATTATAAAATTGCATTAAATAAATTTATTTTGAATTTTACTTTTTTATAACTACAAAAGTTTTTAGATTAAGTCTTTTAAACATCAAAATAAAAGATAGCTAAATTATATAATCTTAGCAAAGTAAAATAAGCAAGCAATTTAAAGTTAAATGATTTGAAATATCAGCATTATTAATAAGTATAGTTAAGTCTTATGTTAAATTTATTCATTCACTTTATAAAATTTTTGATATTTTATATTTATTAATTTATAATTTTATTGAGTATATTAAAAGATTTCTATCTGGTACTTTTGCATAATAATTTATGTAATCAATAAATTCTTTTTGTATTTTATTTAATCTAAATTTAGTTTATCCATTCATTAAAAAATTTTTATTTTTCCATTTCTACTTTGAATTAATTTATTAATATTTGATTTAATTTAAATAATTAGATATTTATGAAATACTTTTGTTTTGTCTAAGAAATAAGATAGAGCAAAATAAGGATTTAGGTTGCAAGTTATTTAAATGAATTATAAATGGATAACTTAAAATAAATTTAAGTATTTAACATTAATATTCGTATTCATCGAAATGATTCATGGTGTTAACTATCAGCAATTAAATTATGATTAAAGGTTTAAATAGTAGCGAATCATTCATTAGAACTAATTTTATTATGGAAATTTTTTGTTTTAAAACTCTGATCCTACATCATCTAGCATAAACCAATTTGCAATCTCAGGATGGTTTTTTATAAGATATGTTGGTATTGATTATTATAATTTTTTTAAATTTATATTGAAAGGACAATAAATATTGAGTGTATCTTATAATTTAGACAATAAAAATGTTAGATAAACTCTTCTCTCATATAATTAAGACTAAACAATTAATACAATTACTTACAATAGTTGGTATTTGATTAAATCATAAATTATTGTATAGAATAATTAAGTTATTGCATAAACATCTGTTCACAGCTACGGAAGTTTATTTCTGGCTAATATAGCTCCGACAACACAAAATTTTAATTAAATTTTTTCAAAAGCAGATGTAACTCTATAGATTGGAAATTCATCTGAATAACCAGGAACATAGGAATCTTGCGCTTATTCGAAAAATGTTTACATCTACTGGGATGAAAAAATTGATGATAGTAAGACTTAAAATTATGTAGATGATTTCACAGCACTAGAAACCTAACTCGTATGGAATTTTGACTTCTTTTATACAAAGGCTAATCCAAAATCTTATGTTAATACAGCAAAGTCAACAAAAATATATTCAACTAATTATGATTTAGGAGAATCTTAAATCCTTCTTGTAAAATCAAACACAGAATTCAAAACAGACTATGTTAATCCACTTGATTTCGGAGGATTAGTCATTACTTTCCACTTTAAAATACCTTCTCTCTCTATCTAAAACTTAAAATTATTTTAAATTCTAAATCAACAGGTTTAAATTTCTATTTCTATAGATTCATCTTAAAATATTTTTTTAAATGCACAATAAATTTAAGCAATTCCTTTGAATTAATGGAATTAAGTTACTCTTATTATTAAGACTCTAATACTTAACGAAGCTTTCTTAATAGTAAATACATTTGAAAATTTGATATAAAAAGTAACTTTAAGTGAACAGTTTCTACTAGGTTAACTTTAATTTGGAGATGCGTCAAATACATAAGACATTTAATTCAGTCATATCAGATATTACAAAGGAACTTTTCTTACTTCTAATAAAGGAAATTGTTTATTGTAAGATTCTAGAAACACTGTTTCTTGCATTATATGTCAATCTGGTTTCTTTATCAACTACCAAAGTAATTTAACTTGCTCATCTTAAGCACTGCCAAGCATTAATGTCGATAAAGATAATATAATTGATTGGAATAAAAATTTTCAAAATTGCCCTCAAGGTATGGTGTATGATCAGACTACATTTTAATGCAGCTGTTTAAATTAATTTTACATGAAAAACGATAATACATGCTCAAAATGCCCAAGTTATTGTAATGGGTGTACAAACTAATCTACTTGCATAAACTAAGATCCATAAAGATTAGCAAATGGGATATGCCAGTAAGGTTATTTTGACGATGGATATTCTTGTATTAATCAAAAGCTAACTATTTTCAGCTTAACAAATAATATAGTGAAAATATTCACAACACCTAATTTAAAGCCTATTTGTTCACAGACTATAAGTCCCATAGACTATACATTAACAGAGAGTGTTCTTAATTTATCTAATCAAAATTTTTATTCATTCTTATTTAGTTTTTCTTATTATTTTTAAGATTTGAATGATAACTATTCCTTCGCTGTTTTTTCAGATGGAGCTAATGAAATTTTTACTTTTTCTTTTAGCTAAACTCCAGACTATAAATTAATAAATTTTGAAGTTTAAGGATAAATAGTATATAAAACTGCTATCCTAGAAACCTAAGTAGTTTGGATTGCCTTTTGGACAAACTTAAAATCAATAACTTTATTAATATAGTCACATTCACAATTTTTTCATACTTCAGTTAATACCAACCTTAATATGATATTAAATAATCCTTAGTTTTGTGTTGGACCTTGTAAATCTAAATATCATCCAGCTGGGTATTTGTGTGGGGATCTTGAACATAGACCTTTAATATTCATTTAAAATATAACAAACCCGATAAATGATTTAACAACTTTACAAATGTTTCTGTCTAATCCTACAGTAAATGTTGCCCTATTTAAGATCAGCTTATTCTCTGATTTAACACAAATTTTCAAAAATCAATTACCATCAAATCCATCTTTAGTTTTAGATTTTTAAAACACTCCTGTAGAGATACATAGATTGAAAGGTTTTGGTTTTACTAGATAAGTCAATGCAGTAGTTTAGAATATAAATATTTCAGGTTATTATTGGATTTCATTTTATTGCTCTATACTACCTGTCACTATTAATTCTTAAGTTTCCCTTTTATCTTATCCTTTAAATGGAGGAAATGTTGAATATTTTCTTGTTCCTCATGGACAAAAAATATTGATAAGAATTTGCTATATAACTTAATGCATCGATTCTAAATATTCGATGTTAAATTTGTAAGAAAGTAATAATTTATTTATTTTAATGAGACACCAAAGTCCTTTCTCTGGTGGTATACACTTTATTGAATTCGATGTAATATGCAATTATCTTAGAGAATAAATTTAATTTTTAAGTGTTTCATTTACTTAAAATATTCCAACGATCAGCATTAATATAGGCCTTCAAACATAGAACACAGAAGATTTTCTATTTTATTTAAATCTAATTAATATAGATAAAGGTGATGGTTAATATTACTTTGATTACAATCCTAGTTAAAATTGCTTTATTTTTTAGCAAATAGACTAAATGAATTGCATTTATTACAAAAATAATTTACTTATCTACAAAAATAATATCACAGTTTAAGAATGTTAAAGCTACAATGATAATCAACTGATTTTTTTTATTCCAAATCTCCAAACTAGAGAATGTATAAACACGTAATAAACCTTTCCTGATTGTTTGATTGTGGATCTTGTTAATAACAATTTATAATGTATTAAATGTATAAGAAATAATACTGATCTATTAAATAAATGTTCTTGTATTGAAGGATATTACTTAGATAGTTATACATAGCTCTGCCTTAAGTGTAATCCCATTTGCCAATCATGCTAGGGCAATTAAAGTAATTGTACAAAATGCAAATATTCAAATTAGATAACACCTTCTTGTGACTGTCTTGAACCAAATTATTTTTTAGATCAAAATCTATCATGCTAAAAATGCTCATAGTAATGTGAATCATGTGCATATACTAAAGATTCTTGCTTAAAATGCTCAGTTAATAGAATAAATCCCCCTTAATGCTATTGTGATAACACGAACTATATTGAAATTAATGGTGTTTGTATGAAAATTATCTGCGATAATAAATGTGATAAGTGTTAATTTGATTTTTCATCAAACAGTATAATTTGCTTGAAATGTAAATATGGAAGATAAAACCTCCCTCAATGCACTTGCATGGAAAACTATGTTGAAAATAATGATGGTACATGTTCTCCTTGCCCAAATTCACACTTTTTAGATGTACTTACAAGTCAATGCTAAATTTGCTAGTTTCCTTGTTTACAGTGCATTCACACAAAAAATTAGTGTACATTTTGTTATCAAGGGTTAGAATTAGTAAACAGCACTTGTATTTGTGGATAAGATTAAGAAATAAAATAGATATCTGAAGGTTATACATCCTAATTTGTTTGTATTTAAGCTATGAAGACAAAACTATCTGTCGTTCTCTAAATAACAAATTATTTATTAACATTTACTTTTGACTAGAGTTTAAAATAAATTGATTTCTTAAAAAATCCTTTTTAAAATCTTATATAAATTCAGTTATCAAACGTTCCCTAATCTTATTATTCATTTGAAAATCCATAAATTAATTAAAATTAACTAACATTATAAATGAATGTCAAAACAAGCTTTTAAGTTAGTAGTGGCACAGCTCTCTTTTTACAAACAAAAATATTTGAGAGCTAAGATAATAGGTTTGTTCTAAGTTCATATTATCTTACAAATCCAATTTAATTTGAAATTGGACCTTTCATTTTTAGTGATCAAGTTGCTTAAAAAAACATGGCTGCAGTGATGAGTAATCTGAAGAGTAGTTAATACTAAAATATGTTAGGTGTAATTTAACAAACCTAGATATTATTTTATCTATTAAATACAGCATAGCCAACATTACTGTTCTTATTGTTAAAAGCTAACTTTCCTCCTAATTTATATATTTTCTACTAAATATTTGGAACATTCGTATTCCCAGGTGTTGTTAATTATTAGTCAACAGATTATAAGCAAAGTTATAGTTTATTTGGTTTAAAATTTGATTAATAGTAAGTTTTTTTAACTGATAACTAGATATTTAAACGAATTGGTTTTTCAAATACATTTCTTGTAAATACTTCTCTAGTTCTCTTGAAATATTTTGTGCTAATAGTCGTTTATGCCATACTTCATCTAATTGCTTAATTTTTATTTTATTTTTCTTAAAAATCAATAAAAATGATATTAAAAATCAAAAGTAAAGTATTATAAAGGCTAAATTCTGAAAATGAGGCTAATTTACTTATTTTATCAGTGTCAATTCTACATTAATTCACTACATTATAACAAGAGCTCTGGTCAGTTAGATATGGATACTATTTAGCTATAACATTTTTAATATTTTTTATAGTGTCCTTTTATCATAATTATATTTAAATAAATAATTTATAATTAAAAAATGAATTTCTTTACTCATTTTAGTTTACAAATAGACTATCAAAAGATAAATCGAATCTTTCAGCTATTAAAAGAAACTATTTTCTTATTTAACTTTTAAAAAAGTACTTAGCAGTAATAATCTTATTTAGTTTATAAAACAGTCCTTATGCTGCATGTGTTATCCTTGGTTTATTATTTCTTATTTCTTCTTTGATAACGTTTTATTATAAACCATATCAGAATCTTATGAATTCGATTATAAAAATAATAGGCGAGCTTATATTTTCTGCTGTGTGGTTTCTTCATATTTACATTTTAGTAATAGAAGATTAATTAAATAGGGAACAATAATTTGAATAGAGTACAATTGAAACTTATTTAAATATAGGCAATATAGCAATAGTGCTTCTCTTTATTTTTAATCTAATTTTCTTAATTGATATCTTTATCTTTCTTTTTAATGTTTTTAAAAACTTGTTCTATAAAAAATAAAACAAAAATTTAGAATAGAAGCAAAAATAAAACTATGAAAATTAATATATGGAATTAGAAAAAATCCTAAAAGAAAGCACTCAAGTAAAATAATTTAGCAACTATTTTCAAAAATTATCAATTAATAAAGTGTAAAGTGTTGTTGGAAATCAAAACTAGTAGTAAACTATCTCTTTAAAAACAATGAATGTTAAAAATTATATGGAAAGTCTATGAATATTTAATAATATATAACTATTTTATATTAAGTATAAAATTAAATTTCTTAAAAAATTTAAAACCATATTCATTTTAATATTATTTATATTTATTTATAATATACTGTAAATGCTCATTAATTAAGGCATTACCTAAGTATCTTTTTTACCCCAAAAAAAGTGCCTTAAATAAAATTTTTTTATATTTAAATTATTCAAAAACAATCCTTAATAATATAATTTTTGGTAAATTAAGTCAATTAAAAGAAATCAAATAAATTATGAATTGATTATTAAAATTATATATAGGAATTTACTCACATGTTATATTTTTTAATGAATTTTAAATAAAAGATAAATTAAAATATTTCTTTAACAAATTTTTCCCATTCATTCAGTGTATAATCAATTTTACTATTTTCTTAATAAGAAATTCTGAAATATCATAATTGAATTTGAAAAGGAAAAAGATAAAAGCTTAATTGAATTAATAAAAGAATTTTTAATGAAATTTTCCTAATTACAATTAATTGCAAACCTCTCCTTATCAAAAAATCTGATTGTAAATGATAATTAAAATTTTATTGGATTATATTTTTTTGATAAAAGAATTAATAATTGCTCACACTAAATGAATTTAATATTAGAAAGATATTTATTTAAATTAGTCTGTTTTCTTCTAGTTTTATGCTTATCTGCATCTAGCTAAATTGACAATTAATACTTATGTATAGGAGACTACTTTGTTACACCCTGCTATCAGAATTTAAATAATAGAATTGATTACTTTTGCTCTGGAACTGATGTTTTTAAATAATATTCTAGTCCCACTATTTAAAAATTCACTATCACGGGCTGGGTTTTTTTAATGGGAAATATAAATTAGAATTACAATATCTTAACGGTCCTAGAAAACAATACTTTACTTTTTAAAATTGAATATAACATACAAATGTCTGTATTTACTGGAGCATTATTATCAAACACCCCCTAATCTTTTAGTTAAAGTGGGTCTTCTTCACTAATTTCAGCATGGTACTTTATAAAATTTAAGATGGAAGTATTGGTTGGTACACAATTAAATTTATATGCAAATATTTAAAGTGGTGGAACACATTATTTTTTAACATTGTCAACTGCAACTAGAAGCAATACAGCATTCTAGGCATCTAAAATGATCTTTGACTATGGGAATGGTTAGTCATTTTCTTAATATAGCTGTTTATTGATTTTAAATATATATATTTATTGGGATTCTGACCTATCAGATTCTAGCTATTTTACACTTTTTAACGATCTTTCTGCGATGGATATTTATTTGAAGTGGAGCTACGATACTTTTTACATCCAATAAAACTAAGGCTATTTATTATAAGCTAACAAACCTAATGGTAAACTTCCTATTGGTATTAATAGAAATGAATCTTTTGTATTGAAAAGCTAAGAATAAATAGTATCAGATTTTATTAATTCTTAATCAAATAGGGGATTTGTCTTGACTTTTCACTTTAAATTGGTTTCTTAATTGGGGAAAACTAATAAAATTGTGATTTTGGAAATAATTAACTATCCTAATTCTTAATTGATCTTCGATAATAATTAACTATATTTCTTTAATACTCTAATGGCAAATATTTAATTAAAAAAATGGAATTAAGTAACAATAATCTGTAATAAAATTGCCTCTTAATTTTATTTCATTCTCAATGATGATTAAACAACTTTAAATTCATTTACAAAGAATAATGCCCTCTAATTTTGTTAAATTTTGTTTGGAGATTCTAATAATACAAATTATTATTTATATTTAAATTATATAAGAGTATATGAAGGTATGTTTTTGAGCAGCAGTCCAACCTGCTTTATGCTACAAGCTAGAGGTTAACAGAATTGTATCATATGTAAAAGCGGTTACTTAATAGATTACTAGAATAACATGGATTGTGTTAGCCCATCTTCAAATAGTTAGAGTACAATAATAGATAATGTTAAAGACTGGTTTCCAATATAATTCAAATGCCCTAAAAATATGATTTTGAATAGCTAAAATGTGTGTATTTGCATGTTTTAATATTACAGAGTGGGTGATGATTGTTTTTTATGCAAAAATTATTGCAAAGGTTGTTTAGATGCAGATACGTGCATATAAATGGATCCATTAAGATAAAGAAATGGAAAATGCTAAGATGGTCTTTTTGATGATGGGTATAATTGCTACAATACTTTATATAATATTTAAAGTAGGATAAATTACATTAAAACGTTAAATCCTAATAATTTTCTTAGTGGATGCTCTTAAATTGGAACTCAAACTTCTAATTTAATTGATAATTCTATTTTAATGCTGTAAAAAGAGAAGGCATTCTTTTTTTCTTTTAGTGTGAAAGTCTATGACTCAGTTAGTTAAGCTGCTATAGCTTTCTTGTAAGATGGAACATCTGAATTATTCACTATAATGTTTGAATTGACCTCTTATAATGGATAAAGTTTACCATCTGTAAATCTGTATGTAAAAGGCTCAAAATTACTAAGTTTAATTATAGGGTAACAATCAACAGTATGGATAGGCTTATGGACGGATTTTAACAATCTTTGCTTTTTTATTTTCTCTGATATGATTATGCAATACTAAAATATAAATGTGAATAGTTATTTCTCAAGCTATAGTGTGCAAAATCCTACTTTGTGTGTTGGAAAATGTAGTTCTTAATTACAATCAAATTATGCATGTGCAGAGTATAGTTAAATTCTTTATATTTATAATTTAAACCAGATTAATGATTTAGCCCAAGCTAGATATTTAATTAACCTTTACACATAAACAATTTCATTATTTAAACTAGATTTCTTTAATTTGCCAACTTCTAACAGCATTAAAGACTAATCAAATTAGTATGCTTTAATTTCAAACTCAAAAATAATATCTAATAGATTCAAAGGAATTCAATTTACTTAAAATCTTTAAGCTTAAATCTCAGGTGTTGATATTTAATAAAACTATCCTAGTTTTTCGTGTTATATCTTTCTTGAAGAACTTACTTTTTAGCAAATGATATTTTAGATACAACTAGGATCTTCGTAATTATAGTATCATATAGTCCCATATGGTACAAAAGCTTTTGTTAGGATATGCTAATTTAACTTATGTCTTGATACAAAATACTCTATGCTTAATATTTATGAGCAAAACTTTCTATACATTATTTATAGAAAAATAGGAAATTTTCAAACAAATATTTATCAAGAGTTTGAAGTATTTTGCAACTATTAAAGAGAAGTCTTATTATTTTTTGTATAATAGTAAACATATCCAGTATCATTAAACATATTTATTTTTAAGCAAATCTATCTTTCTAATTTGTAAAATCAATCAGTTTATCTTAATAAAATCAGAATCGAAGCAGGTGAAGGATTTTATTATCAAGATTAAAATCTTTCCGAAAAATGTTTTTTATTTAAAAATATTTAATAAATGGAATGCTTAATCCCAAAAAAAGGATTTGTTTTTTATTAAGATAATTTATTAATCACAGAAGACGAATGCAAAAATTTAACAATTAAAAACAATTATTTTCATATAATAAATCCATCAACATAAGAATGTATTAATACTTACTTATCTCCATACTGTGAATAATTAGACGATATCGATGATTCTTTGAAATGTAATAAATGCTAATATATAGGCCAGGACCCTGACAAGAATTGTGAATGCCCATTTGGAAGCTATTTAAATGTACAAATAATTATTTTTCTTTATTAAATATTATATAATTTTTAATTTTTTTATAATTTTATTTCAGAGTTTATCTAATCCCAAAATAAATGATTTTTTGGTTAAGATTTTGAAAATTCATAAATATAGATAATTTAATCTTAATCTAAAAATTTGTACTTATTTCTTCCTAATTTAAAATTAAATATTAAAATTTGTAAATTAACTTGAAAAAAACCCCCTTCAATTATTTATTTTAATTTTTGAGTTTTTCTATTAATTCATCATTTATTCAAGGACCAATAAACCGAAAAGTTTTTATTAATCTTAAAAATTTTTATAAATAACCTTTTATATCAATATACCTATTAATCTAAATTTAAATATAAAATTTATTTATTAAAATTTATATATTCTTTTATAAATAAGATAACAAATTCAAAATGCGAATAATGCAATCCTTAATGCTAAACATGTGATGGTTCATCTAATAACTGTTTAACTTGCAAATATGCTAATTAAAATCCACCATAATGTGAATGCTTAAATTCAAATGAGTTTTTAGATGAAAATTACATTTGCAAAATTTGTTCCTATAAATGTTAAACTTGCTATTAGAGTGCTAATATGTGCCAAACTTGTTCTACTAATAGATTTAATCCACCTAATTGTGATTGTGCGCCATAGTATATAGAGTTTAATGGTTAATGTTAGCCATTAAAATGTGAAAATAAATGTTCAAAATGTGATTAGTCTACTTCTAATTGCATTGAATGCAATATAGGTAGAGTTAATCCTCCTCTTTGCAACTGTTAGCTTAATTACATTGAAAATTAAGATGGAACTTGTTCATAGTGTATTTAAGGATATTATTATGATTAATAAAATAATAATTGTCAATAGTGCTCAATTTAGTGTCATTCTTGCATAAATTAACAATATAATTGCACTTCTTGCAATTATGGATTAATTCTTTAAAAAAATAAATGCATTTGCTCAGATGGAACTTCTATGATTAAAAAAAATAATTAGATTTTATGCTTAAAAAATATGAATGTTAGTTTGAGTGTAATTTTGAACTCTACCTATTACTCTCTTGTTTTCAAATTTGATTATGATATTCAATAACTAAATAACGAATATTAAAAGAATATAGCTTAATTAATTTAAATAACTTTTTAAGAAGTTCCATAAAGCTTCTTTGAAATTAGTGATCCAATTGTTTAAGGAAATACAATTAAAGTTAAACTAAATATTTTTAAAAGTTTCTAAACCTAGCAAGGTTGGGTTTAATTTTTAGACAACACACAATTTATAAGCACTTCACAAGAATTTGTACTGAATCAAAATTATACAACAAACTTAATTAGGTTTGAAATTGGGCCATTTCTTTTTGATAAGAATGTTATGGATGGAGGTTTATCAGATTAAATTATTAATCAGTTTTAGGATTCAAGCAAAGATGTAGCCTTTAATTTTATAAAATAATTCTAAATAATTCTTTATATCCTGAATACAGCATAACCTTCAGCACTATTTTTGCTATTAAATGCTAAATTGCCTCCTAACTTATATAAATTCTATTAGGTAATAGGATTATTAGTCTACCCAGATGTGGTGAATTATTAATCAACTAATTATAGATAAAATTTTTAATTGTTTTACATGAACTTAAATCAAAGAGAAGTTTTTTTATCTAGTGAATCAGTCTACAAAAAACTAGGTTTTTGTAATAGTTTTCTGATAAATGCATAGGGTATTATAATGAAATACTCAATTATTTTATCAATAATAATGATTTTATCAATATTTTTATCTAAAAATTCCTTTTATCAATCTTATAAAATTAATAATAAATTGTTACGCATTAAATAGTTTTTTATAAAACTAGTGAATAGTGAAAATGATGCAAATCTTTTGTTACTGTTTTAATCAATTTTAGTCTAGTTTACATTTTATGATGATACTATATGGGCTATAAGATATGGATTCTATATAGCAATCTTATTTGTGTTTGTACAAATGATATCTTTTTATTTAAATATCAGATAAGTAAATGGTTAACAAGATTTTAATGAAAGGGATTATTCTTTTTAATTTATTGAAAGGCTGCTAGATACAAAAAATAAGTTAAAAAAAAATTATTTCATCATATAATTATTCAAAAAATATTTAGTTTTATTGGTTTTGTTCTTTTTTAGATAATATCCTATACTAGTTTGTATAATAAATGGAATCACTTTTAGTTTGTCGTGTTTCTCTACAGCTTTTATGAAACCCTACAAAAATTTAATTAGTAGAATTGTCAAAATAACAGGAGATTTATTGATATCGATTAGCTGGTTTCTTCATATTCCAATACTAGTTTTAGAAAAAAATTTTAGTTAAGAAACACAAATAAATTAAATGTAAATAAATTAGTATTTATTATTAGGTAAAATAATAATTATATTGATTATTATATTCAATATTTTATTTCTTATTTTGAAAATTATTGAAATAATGATAGAAATCAAAAATCTTTGCTTTTCAAAAGCATAAAGTGAAAAAAATACTAATTAATTAAGTATTACTAAATAACAAATTAATAACTTTAAAGATTAAAATCATATTAAATATTATAAACCTTAGACAAAAAATAAATGAAATGCTATTAAATTTTAATTAAAAAAATATAATATTTTGCACGAATTACTCATAATTCATATTTAAATTTATTTAAAAATATCTCTTTAAACTTTTTTGATGTAAAAGACAAAAATTATAAATAATGTAAATTTTAATTATATATAGTTTATAAAATGTTAAATTATGAAATTAATTTAATCTGCGATTAATAAATTTTTTATTAATAATAATTGCATTCAAAAAAATTTTTAATTTATTAATTTTAAGGTAACAAATATTTTATATTTAAAAAATTCAAAATAAAATGAGCTCCTAATTTGTAGTAATTCAAAATATATTATAATATCACAAATTACAAAGCAAACATTCAAAGTTATTTTTGGTTAATCTAAATTTCAATTTCTTTTAAAACTTGGAAAATATCAAATTCTTTTAAATAATGTTAAGAATGTTGAATGACAAAAACAAAACCAAGTAAACATGGAAAGTAAATTGTATAAACGTTCTATTTAAGATTAATCTAATTAAATAAATAAAATAGAAAACTCTCTAAAGCATATTTTTGCTATTTACCTGCAAAATTCATGGTTACTTTGATAAATTATTTAATTAAATATGAATTAAATTTTATTTTTGTAATCTAATCAGCTACTCCTTTTTAAAGAATCAAAAAAATAAATAAAAATTTTGAACAAAAACAAATTATTTGATCAAAAACAATTAAAAACAAATGAAATTCTTGTTCTTTTAAATTATTATATCAATAAAAATACTAAGGTCCCTACAAGACAGCAGTCAAAACAGCTAAGCTATTAATTAATTTAGATGCTTTGGAAGATATTCATATACTCCTTGCTATCAAAATTCTGATCCTTTATCACTCTATGTAGGCCTTGGAAGTGATATTTTTGTAAGTAAAACTGATCCTACTATTCAAAACTTTGCTACTTCAGGTTGGATTTATCTACTAGGAGATTAAAGTTAAAATTATAACATTTTAACTGTTTTATAAGGTAGCTAAATTTTATTTAGTGTCCAATACAATATACCTGGCAATTATTTCTCTGTTTAACTAAATTCTGATAGTGCTGCAAACATGGTTTATTAGAATCCTGGGATTATTGCAATAATATAATAATAGTGGTACTTTTTTTAATTTTATATGGAAGTAACTGCAGGATCCTAACTTAATTTAAATACATATATTTTTGAATAAAATCAAAATTATTTTATCTTATAATTATCAAAACCGGGAATAGGGTTTAATTCTTTCAAAGCTGCTGATTTAGTATTTGATTTTGGTAAAGGATAATCGTCTGTATATAGCTGTCTATTTCTACACTACGTTTATATTTATTGGGATTTAAAACTAAATAATCCCAATTCGTTTAGCTTATTTGAAGATATTTCTGCATATGATATTTATTTAAAGTAGAATTATGATACTACTTATACATAATAAAATAATGGATACTTAATCTAAGTAAATCTACCAAATGGAAAGCTGCCTTTACAGATTAATCAAAAAGATCATTTTGTTTTGAAAAATTAAGAATAGATAAAAACAGATTTTATAAATTTCAAATCACAGAGAAGTTTTGTTCTTTCTTTTCACTTTAGATTAGTTCCATAAAGTGGGAATTCAAATCCTATATCAATAATGTACTTAACTTCTTAAAATAATTATTAAATTTAAGTGAGTAACAATAATTTGTATTTCATTAATAATTTAGTGAATGGATTTTAATTAAATTAGTGGAATTAAATTACTCTTATCTATAGAGAGTTTTATTATCTGACTCTTTAATTAATTTTGAATGACGATTTGGCAAACTCGATTGTAATTAATCTTAATTCTAAGCTTATCGCTTCCTAAGCAACCTTTGGTGATTCATCTATTACTAATTATTTTCTATACTTAAATTACATTAGAATATATGAAGGAGGATTTTTAAGCTAAACTAATTCATGTTTTATGCTTGCAGCAAGAAATGATTAATAATGTATAATTTGTAGAAGCGGCTACTTGTTAGATTATTAGAATAATATGACTTGCGTTACTCCATCTTCTAGTAATTAAAGTACCTTAATAAATAATGTAAAAGACTGGACACCTAAGCAGTTTACTTGCCCAAAAAATATGATCTTGGATAGTTAAGATATTTGTAAATGTTTTTTTTAGTTTTATAGAAGAGGTGATGAATGCTTTCAGTGTTAAAGTTACTGCAAAGGATGCATAGATGCAAATACATGCATAGAAATGGATTCTTAAAGATAAAGTAATGGAATATGCAAGACTGGATATTTTGATGATGGATATACCTGTATAAAGCCTATGTTTAATATAAAAAGTAGGATAAATTACAAAATTAATTTAAGTCAAAGTGATTTGGGTGCTGGATGCTCTTAAGAAGGTACTTAATCTTCTTATATAACTCATAATTCAGTTCTCAAAATTTAAAAAGAAAGGGGATTCTTTTTTTGTTTTGTGTTCTCAGCGCATAATACAACTCCTTAATCCACAATAGCCTTTATATAAGATGGTGGACTTGAATTATTTACTATAATGTTTGAGATGAACAATAATAATGGATATTCTATGCCATCTTTTAGTTTATACGTATTGGGGGTCAAACAATAGATATTATTTTCTAGTTAAACAAATTCAGTATGGATAGCTTTCTAAACAGATTTTAGTACAGCTTATTTTCATATATTTTTTTATCTTAATTTATACACAGCTGTAATAGATGTAAAGAGTTAGTTTTCAAGTTACACAGTAAATGATCCTTTTTTATGCATAGGTAAGTGCTCTTCTCAATTTTAACCATCATATGTTTGTGCTAATTATGATTAACTTTATTACATTTATTAATTAGATCAGCTAGGGGATTATTCTTAAATTAAAAATCTTATTTAATTTTAAACAAATTAAATAGCATTTTTTAAGCTAGACTACTCTAATCTTCCTACTTCTAATTATATTATTGACCCTATTTCTTCTCTCAAACTATAATCAAATATAAATTTAATTATCAAGAGATTTAAAGGAATTCAATTTACTTAGAATATAAATGCTTTAATTTAAGGATTAATATTAAATTCTATTTATCCCACATTTTCTTGCAATATCTTTATTGAAAAGCTTACTATGGAGTAAATGATATTTAATATTTAAGCAGGATCATTGTATCTTTAATACTTTTTAGTTCCTTATGGGGAAACAAAAGCTTAAATAAGAATGTGTCATGCTAGTTTATGCATTGATACTAAATATGCTATGTTAAATATCAACTAATAAAATTTTTTATATATCATATATAGAACAAGAGGATAAATATAATAAAAAATATTTGAAGAATTTGAAATATTTTGCAATTATCAAAGAGAAGTAATATAATTTAATAATCCGCCTCTACCAGATAATAATCCAAAAACGGCTCTTATCTTTTATTAAGTTAATTAATTAAATTTATAAGACTAATCTCTTTACATAAATAAAATAAGAATTGAAATAGGTTAAGGATCGTATTATTATGATTATGATAATTCTGAAAAATGCTTTTTATTTCGTAATATTTTGTAAATGGAGTGCCTGATACCTAAAAAAGGTTTTGTATTCTATTCAAACAATTAAATCATATCAGAAGATGAGTGTAATAAAATGACTTCAATTTTAAAATTGTTTCATACAATAGACTCTTCTGCTTATGAATGTGTAGATACAAGGCTATCTCCTGATTGCATAATGCTAGATGATAGTAGTTAAAATTTCATGTGTATTAAATGCTAATATAGTGGCTAAGATCCAAGTATAAATTGTGAATGCCCTTTTGGTTCCTTTTTTAATGTAAAATTATTTTAATTACTAAATAAAAATGTTAAATTTTAATATTTAAAAAATTTTTTTAAAGTAATAGATACTTTCATGCTAAAAATGTAGCCCAAATTGCTTGACTTGTATTAATACTTTTGATAATTGCATAAAATGTGTGAATTCTAATCAGTCTCCGCCATAATGTTCATGCTAATAGTAGAATTATTATTTGGATGAAATTTTTACATGCAAAATGTGTTCATATTAGTGTGATACATGTATTTAAAATTCTAATTATTGTCTAACTTGCTCAAAAGATAGAGAAAATCCTCCTATATGTAATTGCTAGCAATAATTTAATGAAGTAAATAAAATATGTGAAAAAATTGAATGTGATTAGAAGTGTTTAACTTGTGCCTCATCATCTTCTAACTGTACTCAATGCAAAAATGGAAGAGTAAATCCTCCTTAGTGTAATTGCTAGGATTAATTTGTAGAAAATTAAGATGGAACTTGCTCATAATGCAACTAAGGATACTATTATGATTTTAAAACTCAAAATTGTTAATAATGCTCATTGTAGTGCTTATAATGTGTGAATTCAAAATCAAACTGTATTGTTTGTAAAAGTGGTTTATTTTTAAATAATAATGATTGCTTTTGCTCGAATCGAACATCTCTAGCTTTGGTTGATAGACAGCTAATCTGCTTGAAAAGTATGGATGTAAATTTAAAAGTTACTTTAGATACTGATCATTATGTTCTCATATTTAGTTTTGATCATGATATCTAATAGATAGATAGTCGCTTTTATTAAGACATCAGCTAGTTAATATATTTAAGATTCTAAGAAATTCCAACAAATTTATATAATTTAAGTGATCCAGTTATAAAAGGGAAAACACTCACTATTAATTTAAATGTGAATGAAAACTTTCAAACTTAACTTGGATGGGTTTAGTTTTTAGATAATACCAAATTTATTAGCACCTCCTAAGAATTTATTCTTGATTATATTTACACTAAAAAATATATTGATTTTTCAATTGGACCATTTTTATTTAAAAAAAATAATTTGGATTCTAGCATCACAGATCAAATAAAAAACAATTTCAAAAACTCGAATTAATATGTATTTAATTTTGTAAAATATTTCTAAATAATACTATACATATTGAATTCAGCTCAACCAACAGCATTGTTTTTATTATTGAATGCAAACTTACCTCCTAATTTGTATAAATTCTATTAAATGGTAGGAATGGTTGTATATCCCGATGTGGTTGATTATTAATCTACAGATTTTAAGGAAGACTTTAATTTATTTTATATGAATCTCAATTAGACAGAAGTATTTAAATCTAGTGATTAAATATACAAAAAGCTAGGATTCTGTAATAGCTTTTTGATAAATGCTTAAGGAGTGATAGTGAAATACTTGTTTTTATTTATTTTTATAATTATAACTCAATTAATTGTTTAATTATGCAAAGAATTTAATAGAAATAAGTTGCAATAAAAGTGTAAGCGATTTAATTAAAAATTAAAATAAGCAATTAACTCTGAAAATGATACTACTTTATTAATAATAGTTTAATCTATGCTTGTTTAATTTACCTTTATTGACTAATAGATATGGGCAGTAAGATATGGATATTATTTAGCAATTATTTTTTTAATAGAATTAATAGTATCACTCTATATAAATATTCAACAAATAAATAGTAAATAAAAGTATGATGAATCAGATTATTCATTTTAGTATACTGAAAGAATCTTAAATTAAACAAATAAATTAAGCAGGTATTATTTCATATTTTAACTGATTAAAAAATATATTCTATTAATAGTGTTATTTGCTTTTAAAAAGTACCCAAATTAAACATGTATAATAAATGGTATTTTAATAATTTTTTCAGTAATCTTATCAATAATCCAAAGGCCATATAAATATATAGTTAGCAGATATATAAAGGTTATTGGAGAACTTATTTATTTTGTTTGCTGGTTTCTACATATCTTTATTATAGAAAAAGAAGCTAAAATGATGAAATAAGTAATTTTAGATGCAGATGATGTTAGTTAATATTTGAAATTAGGTTAGATAATAATAATTCTATTATTAATTTTTAATATACTGTTTTTGATTGAAAAATTAATATAAATAGTTTCACTTATTTTAAAGATTGTAAGCAAAAATAAAAAAGATAATAAAAAATCTATTATATTTTTCTAAAAAAACGAAAGAGCATAATTAAAACTTTGAATGGCTTAATTATTTTACAAAAGGTAAAGCAAACTACTTTATAAAAAATGGTCCTAAAATTAAATTTTTTTAATATTATAGTTTTTATCTATTTATAAAATGTAATATGAAATTAAATAAAAATGTTTGAAATTGAAATAAAAATTTTTAGTAAAATGAATTTGAATTAAAGAAAACATTTAAAATTTGATAAAAATAATAACTTTTCTTGATAAATTGTTAATTTATAGGTATATGACTTATTTTAAGATATACCTCTGCACATTTAAATTTTTAATTTTATTCATTATTTTAAATAAAAATGTTGAAGTGTTTCTTTAAAATTAATAATTTACAACTAAAAAAAATATCAAAAATATATTATTGTAAACTTTTTATTTTAATTGAATTCATAAAATAAATAAAATTTTCAACACTTCTAAAGTTGAATAATAATTTTAAAATTATAAAATTAATAATATTTTTATTAATAATAATTGCATTCCTGAATTTTAAATTAGTTAATTTAAAAATAACAAATATTTTATAATTAAAAAATTCAAAATAAAAAGTGCTCTTAATTTGTAGTAATTTAAAATAAATTATAATATTATAAAATATAAAGCAAACATTGAAAGGAATTTTTTAAATCCAAATTTCTACCCTTTTAAATTTGGAAATCATTGAATTCTTAACTAAAACTAAAAATGTTGAATGACAAAACAAAAACTAAGTAAACTTGGAAAGTAAATTGTATAAAAGTTCTATTTAGATTAATGAAATGAATTATATAGAAAACTCTCTAAAGTGTATTTTTGTTATTTGCAGGCAAAATTAATGATTTTTTTGATAAATTATTTAATTAAATAAGATACAAAGTTTTGTTCTTTTAATCTAGCCATATATCTTTTTTAAGACATCAAAAAAGTAAAGAAAAAGTTTGAAAAATACAAATTATTTGAACATAAACAATTAAAAGCGAATGAAATTATTGTTATTTTAAATTATTATATCAATAAACATACTTAGATCCCTACAAGACAGCAGTCAAAACAGCTAAGCTATTAATTAATACAGATGCTTTGGAAGTTATACATTTACTCCTTGCTATCAAAATTTCGATCCTTTCGCAAGCTTTTTATGCACTGGAAATGATATTTTCTTAACTTATACTAATCCTACTATTCAAAATTTTGCTACTTCAGGCTGGATATTTTTAAAAGGAAATGAAAATTAAAATTATAACATTTTAACTGTCTTATAAGGTAGCTAAGTTTTATTTAGAGTCAAATATAATATACCAGGTAATTATTTCTCTGTCTAACTGCATTCTAATAGTGCTGTAAATATGATTTATTCTAGTTTTGCACCATATACAATAAAATAATAGTGGTACTTTTTATAATTTTATATGGAAGTAACTACAGGATCTTAACTTAATTTAAATACATATATTTATGAAAATAAAAATAACTATTTTAGCTCATAATAATAAAAATTGGGAATAGGATTTAATTCTTTCATAGCTGCTGATTTAGTATTTGATTTTGGTAACGGATAGTCGTAAGTATATAGCTGTCTCTTTGTATATTAAGTTTATATTTATTGGGGTTTACAACTAAATAATCCCAATTAGTTTAGCTTATTTGAAGATATTTCTGCATTTGATATTTATTTAAAGTAGAATTATGATACTACTTATACATAATAAAATAATGGATACTTAATCTAAGTAAATCTACCAAATGGAAGGCTGCCTTTACAGATTAATCAAAAAGATCATTTTGTTTTGAAAAATTAAGAATAAATAAAAACAGATTTTATAAATTTTAAATCATAAAGAGGTTGTATTCTTTCTTTTCACTTTAGATTGGTTCCATAAACTGGGTTTTCAAATAATATACTAATTATGTACTTAACTTCTTAAAGTAATTACTACATTTAAGTGAGTAACAATAATTTGTATTTCATTAATAATTTAGTGAATGGATTTTAATTAAATTAGTGGAATTAAATTACTCTTATCTATAGAGAGTTTTATTAACTGACTCTTTAATTAATTTTGAATGACGATTTGGCAAACTCGCTTGTAATTAATCTTAATTCTAAGCTTATCGCTTCCTAAGCAACCTTTGGTGATTCATCTATTACTAATTATTTTCTATACTTAAATTACATTAGAATATATGAAGGAGGATTTTTAAGCTAAACTAATTCATGTTTTATGCTTGCAGCAAGAAAGGATTAATAATGTATAATTTGTAGAAGCGGCTACTTGTTAGATTATTAGAATAATATGATTTGCGTTACTCCATCTTCTAGTAATTAAAGTACCTTAATAAATAATGTAAAAGACTGGACACCTAAGCAGTTTACTTGCCCAAAAAATATGATCTTGGATAGTTAAAATATTTGTAAATGTTTTTTTTAGTTTTATAGAAGAGGTGATGAATGCTTTCAGTGTTAAAGCTACTGCAAAGGATGCATAGATGCAAATACATGCATAGAAATGGATTCTTAAAGATAAAGTAATGGAATATGCAAGAATGGATATTTTGATGACGGATATACCTGCTTAAAGCCTAAGTTTATTATAAGAAGTAGGATAAATTAAACAATTAATTTAATTGCAAGTGATTTGGGTGCTGGATGTTCTTAAGATGGTACTTAACCTTCTTACATAACTGATAATTCAATTTTGAAAATTTAAAAAGAAAGGGGATTCTTTTTTTGTTTTATAATCTTAGGATATAATTTACTTACTTAATCCACAATAGCCTTTATATAAGATAGCGGGATTGAATTATTTACTATAATGTTTGAAATGAACAATAATAATGGATATTCTATGCCATCTTTTAGTTTATTTGTATAGGGGGTCAGAAAATAAATATTATTTTACAATTAAAATAATTTAGATTGGTTATGGATAGCTTTTTAAACAGATTTTAATACAGCTAATTTTCATTTATTTTCTAATTTGAATTTATACACAGCTGTAATAGATGTAAAGAGTTAGTTTTCAAGTTACACAGTAAATGATCCTTTTTTATGCATAGGTAAGTGCTCTTCTCAATTTTAACCATCATATGCTTGTGCTAATTATGGTTTGCTTTATTACATTAATTAATTAGATCAGCTAGGAGATTATTCTTAAATTGAAAATCTTATTAACCATTTAACAAACTAAGTAGCATTTTTTAAGCTAGACTACTCTAATCTTCCTACTTCTAATTATATTATTGACCCTATTTCTTCTCTCAGACTTTAATCAAATTTAAATTTAATTATCAAGCGATTTAAGGGAATTCAATTTACTTAGAATATAAATGCTCGAATTGAAGGATTAATATTGAATTCTAATTATCCCACATTCTCTTGCAATATCTTTATAGAAAAACTTAGTATGGAGTAAATGATATTTAATATTTAATCAGGATCATAATATCTTTAATACTTTTTAGTTCCATATGGGGAAACAAAAGCTTAAATAAGAATGTGTCATGATAGTTTATGCATAGATACTAAATATTCTATGCTAAATATCAACTAATAAAATTTTTTATATCTCATTTTTAGAACAAGAGGATAAATAAATTCATAAACATTTGAAAAATTTGAAATATTTTGCAATTATCAAAGAGAAGAAATATAATTTGCTTATCCATCACCAGACAATAATCCCAAAACAGCTCTTATCTTTTAATAAGTTAATTAATTAAATTTATAAGACTAATCTGTTTACATAAATAAAATTAGAATTGAACTATAATCAGGGTCGTATTATTATGATTATGATAATTCTGAAAGGTGCTTTTTATTTCGTAATATTTTGTAAATGGAGTGCTTAATACCTAAAAAAGGTTTTGTATTCTTTTCGAACAATTAAATCATATCTGAAGATGAGTGTAATAAAATGACTTCAATTTTAAATTCATTTCATACTATAGACCCTTCTGCTCATGAATGTGTAGATACAGGGTTGTCTCCTTATTGCATAATGTTAGATGATAGTAGTCAAAATTTCATGTGTATTAAATGCTAATATAGCAGCTAAGATCCAAGTAAAAATTGCGAATGCCCTTTTGGTACCTTTTTAAATGTAAAATTATTTTAATTATAAAATAAAAATGTTAAACTTTAATATTTAAAAAAATTTTTTTAAAGTAAAAGATACTTTCATGCTAAAAATGTAGCCCAAATTGCTTAACTTGTATAAATACATTTGATAATTGTATAAAATGTGCGAATTCTAATCAGTCTCCACCATAATGCTCATGCTAAGAGTAGAATTATTATTTGGATGAAAATTTTACATGCAAAATGTGTTCATATTAGTGTGATACATGTATTTAAAATTCTAATTATTGTCTAACTTGCTCAAAAGATAGAGAAAATCCTCCTATATGTAATTGCAAGCAATAATTTAATGAAGTAAATAAAAAATGTGAAAAAATTGAATGTGATTAGAAGTGTTTAACTTGTGTCTCATCATCTTCTAACTGTACTCAATGCAAAAATGGAAGAGTAAATCCTCCTAAATGTAATTGCTAGGATTAATTTGTAGAAAATTAAGATGGAACTTGCTCATAATGCAACTAAGGATAGTTTTATGATTTTTAAACTTAAACTTGTTAATAATGCTCAATATAGTGCTTATAATGTGTGAATTCTAAATCAAACTGTATTGATTGTAAAAGTGGTTTATTTTTTAATAATAATGATTGCATATGTAAAAATGAAACATCTCTAGTTATGATTGGCAATCAGTTAATTTGCTTGAAAAATATGGATGTAAATTTAAAAATTATTTTAAGTACTGATCATTATGTTCTTATATTTACTTTCGATCATGATATCTAATAGATAGATATTCCATTTTAGTAAGACATTAGTTAGTTAATATATCTAAGGTTCTAAGAAATTCCAATGAATTTATATAATTTAAGTGATCCAGTGATAAAAGGGAATATGCTCACTGTTACTTTAAATGTGAATGAAAACTTTCAAGCTTAACTTGGATGGGTTAAGTTTTTAGATAATACCAAATTTATTAACACCTCCTAAGAATTTATTCTTGATTATATTTACACTAAAAAATATATTGATTTTTCAATTGGACCATTTTTATTTAAAAAAAATATTTTGAGTTCAAGTACTACAGATTAAATAATCAATAATTTCAAAAACTCCAATTAATATTTATTTAATTTTGTAAAGTACTTCTAAATAATACTATATATATTGAATACAGCATAACCAACAGCATTGTTTTTATTGTTGAATGCAAATTTACCTCCAAATCTGTATAAATTCTATTAAATGGTTGGAATGATTGTATATCCAGATGTGGTTGATTATTTATCTACAGATTTTAAAGAAGACTTTAATTTATTTTTTATGAATCTCAATTAAACAGAAGTATTTAAATCTAGTGAACTAATATACAAAAAGTTAGGATTCTGCAACAGCTTTTTGATAAATGCTTAAGGAGTGATAGTGAAATACTTATTTTTATTTATTTTTATAATTATAACTCAATTAATAATTTAATTAAGCATAGGGTTTAATTTAAATAAATAAAAGTTTTAGCAATTTAATTAAAAATTAAAATAGGCAATTAACTCTGAAAATGATACTAATTTATTAATGTTAGTTTAATCTATGCTTGTTTAATTTACCTTTAATGACTAATAGATCTGGGCAATCAGATATGGATATTATTTAGCAATTATTTTTTTAATAGGATAAATAATATCACTTTATATAAATATCCAACAAATAAATAGTAAAAAAAAGTATGATGAATCAGATTATTCATTTTAGTATACTGAAAGACTTTTAAATTAAAAAAATAAATTAAACAGAAATTATTTCATATTTTAACTGATTAAAAAATATATTCTATTAATAGTGTTGTTTTCTTTTAAGAAGTACCCAAAATAAGCATGTATTATAAATGGTATTTTAATACTTTTTTCAGTAATCTTATCATTAATCTAGAGGCCATATAAATAAATAGTTAGCAGATATATAAAAATTATTGGAGAGTTAATTTATTTTATATGCTGGTTTCTACATATCTTTATTATAGAAAAGGAAGCTAAAATGATGAAATAAGCAATTTTAGATGAAGATGATGTTAGTTAATACTTGAAATTAGGTTAGATAATAATAATTCTATTATTAATTTTTAATATACTGTTTTTGATTGAAAAATTAATATAAATAGTTTCACTTATTTTAAGGATTTTAAACAAAAATAAAAAAGATAATAAACCATCAATTTTATTTTACTAAAAAAACAAAAAAGCATAATTAAAACTTTGAAAGGCTTTTTAACAAAAGGTAAAATAAATATTTATAAAAAATGATCCTAAAATACAATTTTTTTTAATATTAAAGTTTTTATATATTAAAAAATTGTTGTATGAAATTAAATAAAAATGTTTGAAATTGAAATAAATACTCTGAGTAAATTAAATTTGAAATTTTGTTAATTAACCTTTTTAGTATAATAGAAAATAAAAATATTAAATTAAATTAACCATTTAAAGTAAAATAAGTAATGTAAATGAGAAAAAGAAATAAAATTGAATAATTATAATTTAAAATTACAAAGAATTTTTTAAAAATAGTAAAATAATTAAAGGTATTTTATTGGATAGAAGATATTTTAAAAAGTAATAAGATCCTTATTTTACATAATATTTTTATTTATCTTTAACAAAAATACAAAAATTAAAAGAAATAATTCTTTCTCTTATTGAGAGTATATTTTGAGAACAAATAATACCAAATTATTTTATTTGTATCACTAAAATCAAAAAATAGACTCCTATGAGAAATATTTCACTCTCAAAGTTTATATTCTTTTAGCAAATTAATACACAGTCATTTTATACATTTATGTACCATCCCTTTACTCTCATACTAATATTTCAGAATATTTTAAAAAATCTATTGCAAAATAGCCACCTTAAATCACATATTGTTATCAAATAAGAAAAAAATATTTGTAATTATTATTTGAAAAAATATATTTTTGTTTAATTAATTTTCTTTTATTATTTTTTCCCTCCCATTTTTTATTAAATAAAGATAGATTAAATTTAATATTAAATAATTAAATTTATTAATAATAAATAAATATTTATTTTTCAAATAAAAACAATCCATCATTTTTTTCTTATTAGAATATAAAACATTTTATAAATTATATTTATTAATTTGCTCAGATATAGAAAGAAATGATTATCTAAAGATCACCTATTATTATAATTTATAAAAAAAAATTAGGTTACAATTTTAAAATTTTAAGATTGATTAATTTAGAAGAGCAAGTTATGAGTGTAAATTTTTATTTAATAATAGAGGTAAAATTTAGCAGCCAAGTAGAAAAATTAAGAATTTAAAAAATAAATTTCTTAACTATTTTATTAGAAATATTCTAAATTTATCTAAAATAAAAATTTTAAAATTACATTTTAATGAAAATAATTAAATTGATAAATTTGAATAAAATATAAAGCTATTTCAATTAAAAATATTTGGATAACTAAATGTATGATTAGGTTTTACAAAATTCAATTTTTATAATAAATGAGTAAAGAGAAAAATGTAAAATCTTAAAGTATACTTTGAAATTTAATCTAATAACTTTTTTAGAAATAAATATTGGCGTAATCATTAAATTTATATTTGTTTTTAATAATCTTCTTAGTAATAAAAGAATATAATCAAGTAAAACTTAAAACAAATAATTTCTAATGGTATTCTTTTTTTATTTGATATTTCTTCTTACTGTGATATCTAACTGCGATTAAATTAATAATCAATATCAATGTATCAGAGTATTGACAATGACTCCTTGCAATTAGAATTTAGATGTTGGAATCAACTATTCCTGCCCTGGGGCTGATGTTTTTAAATAATATTCTAGTCCTACTATTTAAAAATTCGCTATTTCTGGGTGGTTCTTTTTGAAGGGGTCTTTAAATTAGAATTATAATTTAATAACAGTTCTAGAAAACAACTAACCTCTTTTTTAAGTTAAATATAGCATTTATTCTTCTTTATTTACCTCGACTTTGATATCCTAAACACCTCAATCCTTGAATCAAAATGATTCAGTGCATCTTGCATATAAATGGTATTTTGTAATATTTAAGATGGAAGTAATAGTTGGTACACAGCTAAATTTATAATTAAACATCTATTGTGATTCTAGTTAATTCTATTTAACATAATCAACAACAATGAGAAGCTCAGTACCATTCTAAGCATCATAAATGACTTTCGACTATGGAAATGGCTAGACAAATACTTAATATAGCTGCGTAGCAATTTATATGATATTTATTTATTGGGATTCGGACCTGATAGATAACTAATCAAATTTGATTAATAACCTTTAACAATTAGATATTTAATTAAAATGGAACTATGATACATTTTATGCTTAATATAACTAAGGAAATTTAATCCAAGCTAACAATCCTAATGGTAAATTAGATACTAGAATTAATCGAAATGAATAATTTGTATTAAAAAGCTAAGAATAGATAGTAACAGATTTTGTCAATGCTTAAACTAATTAAGGCTTTATATTGACTTTTCACTTTAAGTTGATTTCTTAATCTGGGAGTTCAAATTAAATTTAGATTGTATAAATATTAAGTCTTCCTAATTCTTAGTTAATTTTCCAAAATAATTAATTGTAATTTTTTGGTTAATAAATAAGTGGAATTCAACTAAATATGTGGTATCAAATTACAATAATATTTAATTCGTAAGCATAATATATTTACTTGATTGTCAATGACGATTAAGCAAATTTAATAACATCTAACATTAATACTGTAATCTAATTTTCATAAATATTGTTTGGAGACACTTACAATACAAAATTTAATTTATATCTAAATTATATAAGAATATATGAGGGTACATTTTTGAGTAACAGTCCTTCATGCTTTATGTTATAGGGAAGAAATTAAAATAATTGTATTATCTGTAGAAGTGGTTATTTGATAGATTATTAGAATGAAATGACCTGTGTAAGTCCATCTTCAAATAATTTTAGTACACTTATAAATAATGTTAAAGATTGGATTCCTAAATAATTTCCATGCCCCAAAAATATGATTTTAAATAACTAGAACGTATGTGTTTGCATGTTTTAATATTATAGGGAAGGAGATGATTGTTTATTATGCTAAAATTATTGCTAAGGTTGCATAAACGCATATACCTGCATAAAAATGGATCCAAATAGATAAAATAATGGAAAATGTTAAGATAATATGTTTGATGATGGTTATAATTGCTAAGATCCAAAATATAATATTTAAAGCAGGCTAAATTACATTAAAACACTATCTCCTAGTGATATCGAAAATTCAGAATGTGCTTCAGATGGGACTTAACCTTCATATTTAATTGATAACTCAATTTTGTAGCTTTAGAAAGGGAAAGGTTTCTTATTTAGTTTTAATATGATTATTTAAACTCTAGCCAATTAAGCTACTATTGCATATTTGCAAGATAGTAATTCAGATTTATTTGTAATTACGCAAGAAAAAATAACTAACAACGGAATTGATTTGCCAACTATAAATCTTTATGTTAAAACAACTAAGATAGTCAGTTTAATTATAGAGCTGGGAGGATTTACATAGATTAGTTTTTGGACTGATTTTAATAGTTGTAGCTTTTTTATCTACTTTAATTTGATTATGTAGTATCATAATACTTATGTGGGTAGCTATTTTTCAAGTTATGTAGTGCAAAATCCTATTTTTTGTGCTGGTAAGTGCGGTTCTAATCTACAGAATATATATGCGTGTGCAAGTTATAGTCAAATAATCTATATTTATGATATAAAACAGATTATTGATCCTACCTAAGTTAATTATTTAAAATTACATTTCACATAATAGATATCATTATTTGAGCTAGATTTTTTTAATTTACCAACTTCTAACAGCATAAAAGATTAATCAAATGTATATACCCTTGTTTCTAACTCTAATATTATATCTAATAGATTCAAAGGAATATAATTTACATAAAATATTAATGCTTATATCTCGGGTGTTAATTTTTACTAGAATTATCCTAGTTTTTCATGTTATATTTTTATAGAAGAACTTAATTTTTAACAAAGGATATTCTAGATGGACTTAGGAAGTTCATAGATATAATATCACATTGTCCCATATGGTACAAAAGCTTTTATTAGGATATGTTAGTTTAATGTATGTATAGATACAAAATATTCTATGCTTAATATTAATGAATAAAACTTTTTATATATTATTTACAGAATGATAGGAGCTATGAATACAGCTTTTCAAGAATTCGAAATATTTTGCAACTACAAAAGAGAAGTTTTATATTTTTCAGTAAATTAGTAAACATATCTAGCACAATCAACAATATATTTGTTTTAGCAAGTCTACCTTTCTAACTCGTAAAAGTAATCAGTTTATCTTAACAAAATTAGAATCGAAGTTGGAGAAGGATTTTATTATCAAGACTAAAATCAATCAGAAAAATGTTTTTTATTTAGAAATATAGATAAAATGGAATGTATGATACCTAAGAAAGGATATGTTTTTTATTAAAATAATCTAATAATTACAGAAAATGAATGCAACAATTTAACTTTAAAATAAAATTCTTTTCATATTGTAAATCCGTCTACACAGGAATGCATTAATACTCAGTTATCTCCATATTGCCAATAAATTGATGACCTGAAAAATACACTTAGTTGTGTTAAATGCTAATATAAAGGATAGGATCCGAGTTAAAACTGTTAATGCCCATTTGGTACCTATTTAAATGTAGATTACAAATTTTATTAGTTGTTTTTAAATATTAAATCATTTTTATTAATTTATAAAAAAATATTCTTTTAATTTAAAAATTAAATTAGAGATTAACAAAATATTTTTTAATTTACTTAATTTAATAATTCTTAAGATTTTTTAGAATCATATTTTTATTTAAATCAATAATTTTATTCTAACAAAAATAAAGTTATAAAATTCTAAATGCTAATAATGCAGCCCTTAATGTGAAACATGTGTTAGCTAGTCTAATAACTGTTTAACTTGTAAATATAATGATTAGAGTCCACCAACGTGTAGTTGCTTGCTTTAAAATTAATTTTTAGATGAAAATTATGTGTGCAAAACTTGCTCATATAAATGCAAAACATGTTTTGAAAACTCTGATAAATGCACAGCTTGTTCTGATAATAGATCTAATCCCCCTAATTGTGATTGTGAATCTTAGTAAATTGAGATTAATGGCTAATGCTAGTAATTAAAATGTGAAAATAAATGTTTAACTTGTGATTAATCTACCTCTAATTGTATTTAATGTAGTATAGGTAGATATAATCCTCCTATATGTAATTGCAAGCCAAATCATGTTTAAAATTTAGATGGAACTTGTTCTTAATGTATATCAGGATATTTTTATGATTAGACAGAAAATAATTGTTAACAATGTTCAGCTATATGCCTTTCATGCTAAAATAAACCAAATAATTGCACTTCTTGTATTAGTGGGCTAATACTTTAAAGTAACTAATGTGTTTGCCCTAATGGAACTTCAGTGATTTTATTATAAAATGAGATTTTGTGTTTAAATAATATGGATGTAAATTTAAGCTTGATTTTGAACTCTAACTTTTATTATCTTGTTTTCAAATTTGATTATGATATTTAGCAATTAAACAACTATTACTAAAATAATATAACTAAACTAATTTCAGTTAGTTTTTCAGAAATCCCATAAAGTTTCTATGAGATCAGTGATCCAAAAGTATAGGGAAACATATTAAAGCTTAAGCTAAATATATATAAAAGTTTTTCAACTCTTCATGGATGGGTTTAGTTTCTAGACAACACACAGTTTCTAAGTATTTCTAAAAAATTTATTCTTAATTCATAATATAAGTTAAGCTTTCTCAGGTTTGAAATAGGGCCATTTCTCTTCGATAAGAATACTATGGATGGAGGTGTAGCAGATTAAATTGTTAATAAGCTGTAAGATTCAAGTAAAAATATTGCGTTTAATTTTATAAAATAATTCCAACTAATTCTTTATATTTTAAATACTGCTTAACCATCAGCTTTATTTTTGCTAGTAAATGCAAACTTACCTCCTAATCTATATAAATTCTATTAGGTAATAGGATTATTGATTTACCCTGATGTTGTAAACTATTAATCAACGAATTATAAACAAAATTTTTAATTATTTTATGCAGATTTAAATTAAGAAGAAGTTTTTTTATCTAGTGAAAAAATTTACAAAAAATTAGGATTCTGTAACAGTTTTATGGTAAATTCATAAGGCATAATTATTAAATACATACTCATAATTTTAATTTTAATATTATTTTATATACTGCAATCTTAGAAACATGGAGCTTAAAATATGCAAAATAATAAATTGTTTGTCATAAAATCATTTTTTATAAAAAAATTGAATAGCGAAAACGACACAAATTTATTATTGTTAATTCAATCTATTTTAGTTTAATTTACTTTTAATGATGATTAAATATGGGCAATAAGATATGGATATTATTTAGCATTAATATTTGCTATTATGCAAATTATGTCGTTCTATCTAAATGCTAAACAAATTAATACAAAAAAGGAATATGATGAATAGGATTATTCTTACTAATACACTGAAAGGCTTTTAGATACCAAGAATAAATTTAACAGAAATTACTTCATTATTTAATTATTAAAAAAATATTTGGTTTTGATTGTTCTATTCTTTTTTAAAAGATATCCTTACCTAGCTTGTATAATAAATGGAATAATCTTCTTTTTATCATGTTTATCAACAATTATTATGAAACCTTACTAAAATTTAATAAGTAGATTACTCAAATTATTTGGAGATTTATTGATTTCAGTTTGCTGGTTTCTTCATATTCCAATAATAGTTTTGGAAAATATATTTACTTAACAAGCAGAAATAGATTAAAAATAAATAAATTAATATTTAGCTTTAGGATAAGTAATTATAATAATTATCATTATTTTTAATGGATTATTCTTGTTTTAGAAGATAATAGAAGTAATATAAGTCCTTTATAAATTAATATCACCAGATAAATAAAGTAAATAAAATGTTATTTAGCTTACTTAAATATAAAGTAATTATTTTAAAAACTAATTAGACACAATTTAAAATAAATCTAAATCTTATCAAAAAAAATAAAGTTAAAACAAGTAGCTTTTAATTAATAAAAATATCTTTCATTGATAAACTAATTGTAAATATATTTTTTATTTAAAATAATTATCATAAATAAGAAATTAATATTTTTATATTTTTATACAGTGCTGTTATATTTGATCATGAATGATTTTAATAAATTTTAGTTTTTTTTTAAAAAATTTTATGTACTAAAAACAATTATAACCCAATCAACTTTAACTTACTTTTAGAAATTTATTTTTTTGATATTTCTTAAATAGAAACTTATTAATAAAATTTCAAGCTAAATGATAAATAAAAAAAAATTGATAAAAAATACACTTATGGATGGAATACAAAAATATTAAGAAATATTGATTATGTTAAAAATAATATCAATGAATTTTCTTTCTTTTTAAATGATTTAATTTTATCTAATTTTTGTATTATTTTCTAAAATAATAAATCTCTAAGTAATTAATACAATAATCGATTTATTATTTTCTCTTTATTTATTTTAATTGAATCGCATTTATAATAATGTTTGCAAAAATAATCTAAAAAGAATAAATTAACTTATGAATGAAGAAAATTTAGTAAGTCAATCAGATATTTTCTTTAATAGATAAGAGTAAATTATTGTTTCTAATTGTATTTTTTGTAAATAAATTAAAGAAAGGAAAATTCAATTTGAACTAAGTAAATGAGAAATAATCAAAGTAGAAGATAAATTTATCTAACTTTCTTTATATCAATATTTTTATAAATTTTAAAATGCAATGAAGGCACAAATTAGTATTTATGTTTTTAAAGCCTCAATAATTTACCTTGCAACTAAAATTTAAATCCCTCACAAAAGTTTTCTTGCAGCGGAAGTAGCATATTTTAATCCTATAGCAATCCCACAATTACTAAATTTGCAGTTACCGGTTGGTTTATTATGAAGGGAATGTTAAACTAGCAATACAACATGATAACTGTGTATGAAAATAATAACCAGTTACTATTCTAAATTTAATATAATATTTATTAGAATACTTTTACATCCTAATTGCTATCTGGCGCTTTTACAAATTTAAACTATGTTACTGGAGGAGCTTATGCGCTATAACAGAAATGGTATTTTGCAGTATTTAAAATGGAAGTAATATTAGGCTCATAAATAAAGCTATAAAGCTATATATATGAGTCTTAAAGCAGCTATTTTTATTTATAACAAAATACATCCTCAAGAAATACAATACCATTCACAACTAGTGGAATGGATTTTAATTTTGGAAAAGGAGAATCTTAACATAGTTGTATTTTAGTAAAATTGGTTTATATATATTGGGATTCAGATCTTTTAGACACAAGTATGTTTGGTTTAATAAATGATATTACTGTTTCAGATATTAACTTGAAATGGAGTTACGACACCTTTTATACGTAATAGTAGCCTGGTTATTTAGTTTAAACTAATCAACCAAATGGAAAATTATATGTATCGATTAACAGAGCAGAATAATTAATTTTGAAAAATAAAGAGTAAATTTATACAGAATTTATAAATGTAACTAGTAATGGAGGCTTTGTTTTAACCTTTCATTTCAAATTAGAATCTTAAAACCCTAGCGCTAATTAAATTGTAATATTGTAAATAAACAATGTAAATTTGAAGGTTTTAAATAATTATCTGTATTTTTTTGATATCTAAATTAGTGGTGTTTAATTAAGCAAATGGAATTAAATTACGATAGTTTACAGGCAATTATTTTATAATCAAATTCACTTTATTGTTAATGATGATTAGGCAACTTACACATCAAATGCTCTAGGTAGTAATATGTATTCATAAGTCCAAGCAGTGTTTGGAGATTCTTCAATTACTAACTATTTTTTATATTTAAACTACATCAGAGTCTATGAAGGAATATTTTTAAGCAATAGTCCTTCATGCTACATGCTTGCAGCAAGGAAAAACCAATAGTGTATAATATGTAAAAGTTCTTATTTAATAGACTATTAGAATGGTATAAACTGCGTTAGTACTTCACTAGTAAATAAAAGTACAATAATTGACAATGTAAAAGATTGGTTTCCTAAGTAATACTAATGCCCATAAAATATGATTTTAAATAGCTAGAATATATGCGTATGTTTTTATAACTCGTACAGATATGGAGATTAATGTTCTCCATGTCAAAGTTATTGTTAAGGGTGTATAGATGGAAATACGTGCATTTAAAAAGATCCTCTTAGAGATATCAATGGAAAATGCTTAAATTCCTAATTTGACGATGGTTATAAATGCTTGGGAATTTCACTTAATATAAAAAATAGATAAAATATTTTAAAAACTTTTTTAATAAGTGATTTTGGAGACGGATGTACTAATACTGGAACACCATCAGACTATATAATACCTTAAAGCTAATTAAATCTTGCAAAAGGAGTTGGTTTCTTTTTTTCTTTTTCTATAAAATTTCATAACCCACACACATAAGGAACTATAGCTGTTTTGAGTGATGGTCCTAATGATTTATTTACTATTATTTTAGATTAAATAACACAAAATGGGTTATAATTACCATGCATAAAATTTTATGTTCTCAATGTTATGACATTAAGTGTTACTTTAAGTTCTTATGATGAAGTTTGGATTGGTTTGTGGAGTAGCTTTGTAAGTGCCCAATTTTTTATTTTTACTGATTGGATTCTATATAGCAGCAACTAAATTAACGTATTAACCTAATTTTCATCTATAACTCTGTCCTCTCCTTAATTGTGTATAGGAATGTGTCATTCATTAATTTAAACTAGTTATGCTTGTGCTAAATATAGCTAAATTCTATACATTCTTCGTATATCTTATTAAGATTTAAGTTAACTTTAGAACCTAATTCAAACAATAACAACTACCTAAATAGCATTTTTTTAAGCAGGTTTTATTTATCTCCCTATTTCTAATACCATTATTGATTCTACTTCTTCAATTTTATTTAAATCAAATTAAAATTTTTAGTTTAATAGATTTAAGGGATTTTAATTTACTTAAAACAACTAAGCTTCCATCTAAAATATAAATCTTATGTAAACTGTTCCTACTATTTCATTTTATATTTTTATAAAAAGACTGAGCTAATAGAGGCTAATTCTTTCTATTTAATTATCATCAACTGAAAGTATATCATATTATTTAGTTCGATATAGTAACAAAGTCTAAATTAGGATATGTTATTCTCTTGTTTGTTAGGACACTAATTATGCCATGCTTAATTTAAATTAGCAGAACTTTCTATATATAATATCAAGAACTAGATAAACAAATTAAATATATCTCATTTAATAGTTTGAAGTGTTTTGTAATTATTAAAGAGAAGTCATGATTTTCATTATTTAATAATAAAATTATTACTCCTCCGTTAACATTGATATCTTACCATTAGCAAGTTCTCCAAATATTTAAGACTATTCAATTTACCTAAACAAGATAAGAATAGAAGTTGGAAATGGATCTTACTATTATGACTAGACTATCATGGATAATTGTTTTTTATATAGGAATATAGAAAATATGGAATGTAAGATACCTAAGAGAGGTTATGTCTTTTATTAAACTAATACCTTAATTACTGAACAAGCTTGCAATGATAGGACATAAATATATAATTCCTTTCATGTTATAAACCCATCAACATAGACTTGTATAGATACTCAACTATCTCCTTATTGTTAATAGATTGATGAAATTTAATCTTCACTAATTTGTACTAAATGTTTGTATCCTGGCTAAGATCCTGCTAAAAACTGTTAATGCGAAGATGGTTATTTTTTTAATGTATTTTTTTGATTATTAATTATTTATCTGTTTATTTTAGTTTTGTTGTTTTAATAATTAGTTATACTTATTCTAGATATTATTATATTAACTTATTGATTATTTTAGAATTAGGATTTAGCTTGCTAAAACTGTAGTCCAAGATGTAAAACTTGTGTTAATTCACATGACAATTGCTTGATTTGTAATAGTATTGATTAATCACCACCAAAATGTGAATGTAATTAATCTAATTACTTTTTAGATAAAAGTAATTCATGCACAGCTTGTTCATCAAAATGCAGTGCTTGTGAATAAAGTTCTGAACTCTGCTTAGCATGTTCTAACAATAGGGCTCACCCTCCAACATGTGACTGTATCGAAAATCATGTTGAAATAAATAATTATTGCTAATTATAGACTTGCGATTTAAAATGTTTAACATGTGAATCATCAAAATCTAACTGTATTAAATGTAAGGAAGGAAGAGAAAATCCTCCTGCATGTAATTGCATGACTAATTTTGTTGAAAATTCAGATGGAACTTGTTCTTTGTGCAATTTTGGAAACTACTTTGATAAAGGTATAAAGAACTGCTTATCATGCTCAATTCAGTGTTTAGGATGCATAGATTAAGCATCTAATTGTTTGGCATGTTAAAGCAATCTAATTTAAACAAACAACGAATGTAGCTGTTAAACTGGTAAATCTTTTGCTAAAATTAAAAACGAAGTATTATGCTTAAAGAATATGGATGTAAGATTAACAGTTATTTTATAATCTAACAGATATATTTTACAATTTAAATTTGATGAAGATATATAATAAATAGATAACAAATACTTAAATAATATTGAAAGTTTAATTAAAATAACATTTTCAGAAATACCTATGGATGCCTACAAAATAGGAAATCCGATAATTAAAAATAATATTTTAAGTGTTTAACTGATAGTCAATTAAAGTTTTTCTACAAAATAAGGATGGGTCTTATTTTTAGATAATACTTAATTTATAAGTGTTTCTGAATAATATGTTCTAAATAGGATTTACACAGTTAATCTAATCAATTTTCAAATAGGTCCATTAATTTTCGATAGAAATACTTTGGATGCTGGTCAATTAGATCAAATAAACGATTACTACAAGAACTCAAATTAAGATATATTTAACATAATTAAATAATTTTAAATAATATTGTATATCCTAAATTCAGCTCAGCCAACTGCATTGTATATATTATTAGATGCTAAATTCCCACCAAATCTCTATAAATTCTATCAAGTTGTTGGATTAATAATATACCCAGATGTTGTAGATTACTAAACTTCAAATTTCAAATAGGATTTTAAATTATTTTAGTTCAATTTGAATTAATCAGAAGTTTATCCATCAGACAGAATTACATATAAAAGGTTAGGATTATGTAACACTTTTCTAGTAAATACTTAAGGAATAATAATAAAGTACTTAGTTTTTTCAGTAATTTAATTGATAATTAAGGTGCTGATATATAAATAAAAATTTATTAATAATTCATAATTCTAAAAAAAGTTATATTCAATAAATTAAAAAGTAAAGTAAATAGTAAATAGTGAAAATGATACAAATTTGCTTATGATAGTGTAAAGTATATTAGTATAATTCACAATATTTGAGTAAGATATATGGGCTATTAGGTAAGGCTATTATTTAGCAATTATATTTTCTTTTTTATTCATAGTGTCATTCTACTACAATTTTTAAGAAGTAAATACAAAATAAAACTTTAGTGAAGAAGACTATTCTTTTCAATACACCGAAAGGCTATCAGACTAAACTAATAAATATTCGAGAAACTACTTTATTGTACAGCTTTTAAAGAAATACTTTGTCTTATTGAATATTTTCTGCTTCCAACGATTTCCTTATTTTGTCTGTGTATTAAATGGAATTATTTTTCTTCTTTCTTCTTTATAAACAGCTTTTATGAAACCATACAAATTTATTTTAAGCAGAATAATTAAAATAAATGGAGAATTTATTCAATCTATTAGTTGGTTTCTTCATATACCAATCTTGGTTATCGAAAATAAAATGACTTAGCAAACATTAATAGATTCTAACTAAATAAATAAATATCTAAATCTCGGTTTTGTAGTGATCATTTTACTTATCATATTTAATGGATTATTTTTTATTGAAAAATTATTTTCATTATATCTTACAATAAAATAAACTCTAGCTAAAAAACCTTAAACACAATATCAAAGCTTTACTGAAATCAATAAAACTATAATGGTCTCTTAAAATATAACTTTTTAAGAAAAATAAATAAGTAAATAGATGAAATTTAGAAATAAAAATTAAATTATTTAAAATAAAAATAAATGATGTGCTTTAATTTCTCATTTAACTTAATCAGATGAAATATAAAAACAAATTCTATATTTTCAATACTATTTAAATAATTTATACAGCAAATCTTTCATTTCATTCTTATTAAAAAGTACAAACGAAATTGATTAGCTCTTAATTGGTGAAAATATCTTTTAATTACTATAAAAATATTTATAATTTCTATAAATTTAATTCTTTTATTATCTATAAATATTAAATAATTATTTTTTAAATATTTGGTAATCTAAAAGTGCATTTGAACAGTCTAGAAGGATTAAATATTATTAATTTTTTTAAAAACCTAATGCAACCTTTTAAAATCTTTCATTCGTTTTATAATAAGCATATAAAGTATATATTTACATACCCTCCTTTCCTCCTCAATTTTAATATTTTAAATAGCAAAGTTTAAAATAAATATTGTTTATGTATTTTTATTTTATTTTAAAGATTTTATTTATTAATAAAATATACTGAAATAATTAATTATGTTTAAAATTTAATCATCTAAAAAATTGTATATTGTACGCTAATTTTTTTATTAAAAATGTGTTGGATTGAATTTAAAAAAATGTAAGGATAAATAATTCCTAAAATATAAAATTTATAATGAATTTCAAAAGAGAAGTAAGTGTAGTTGTTCTATTTGTTTATTACCAGAAAATTAATATTTCATAAATTTAATTAGTAAAACAAACAATCAAAGTAAAAATTTCAATATAAAAGATTAAAGGATAAGGAGATTTAAATGAATTTAATTTTTATCACATTTGCCACTTAATTTTTTTTGTTAATTGTTGCAATTAACCCTTAAGAGAACCTTGCGAATAATTAATATATGATGATTTATGATGTCTAATATACTATATGCGACCCAAATTAATCAACAATTTATCCTTAATTTGTTTTTAATGGGTAAAATATATTCAAAAATTATAACTCCTAAAGAATCAATTCTTTTGCAGTAGTAGGATGGTTTATATTGAGAGGATACAACTAATAATAAGATTATAATTTAATAACAGTGACTGAAAAGTCAAATTTAATATTTAAAGCTGATTATAATTAGGGATTATAGTAGTTTTATTGTTATCTTTTAGGAGGAGCAAAATAAGCATTTACACAAAACGGGAGTCCTATTTTTTAAAATAAAATTTGGTATCTAGCGATATTTAAGATAGAATACTAAAGCTCATTTGTACGATTTGAATCTTGGATATTATAGAATGGCTAATACGATGGATGGGTGAACACTTAAACAGATAATTATCCTTAACCTTTTAGAACCTAAGACTTATCAATAAATATTGGAATGAATAGTAATTTAAATTATGCAAGCTGTGTTTTAATAAAATATATGTATATCTTTTGGGATGCTGATATTAATGTCTCGAATTTCTTTTAAATGAAGTACGATTTATCTACTTTTGATAATTTTATTGTTTGGTTTTATGATATGTTTTACACTTATTAGAATCCTGGATATGCGATTTAGGCAATCCCTCCAAATGGAAAGCTTCCTCTTTATTTAAATAATTAACAATCTTCTTTTTACATTCAGGATAATTAGTACTTTCTCACTGATTTTTTAAATAATTTGGAGTAAAGAAGTTTTATTTTAACCTTTCATTTCAAAATAAATACAATGAATACTTTTCAAACTATAAGATTAGTAACTTTTTAGCCTACTTCAAACTATTACGTTGAAATAAATAATAATTAATTAATATTTTCAGGCTAAATAATTTCTGGTGTACAATTTAATTAATGGAATTAGCTAACTTTAATTTACAAAACAAATTTTTCTAGTAAATTTTATTTAATAGTCAATGATAATCTTAATGTGCAAATTCCTATAACTACATCTGATTTCTACTAACAAGTTTAATTTGGATCATAATCAAATTCAAATGTTTAGATTTATCTTGCATATTTAAGAAGTTATCAAGGCTCTTTTACCACTGATTCAACTTCTTGTTATTTGCTGGCTGCTAGATAAGTAAAATCTTGCATAATTTGTAGGTCTTCTTATCTGATGGATTACCAAAATAACTTCAACTGCGTTTTACCTTCTTCTGTAAACAAAAGTACTTTAATTGATAATGTTAAAGATTGGTTTCCAAAATAATTTTAATGTTATGAAGATATGATACTTGACAATAATACTGGAGCTTGTAAATGTAGATTTTAGTATTACAGATAATAAAACTAATGCTTTAAATGTAAAAGTTACTGCAGAGGATGTATAGATGCGGATACTTGTATATAAATGGATAAAAACAGATAACCAAATGGAGAATGCTTGATAGGATTATTTGATGATGGATATTCTTGCATTAATCCTTAATTTAGCATAAAAAGCCGAATTAATTTCATAAAACCACTCACCCCCTCTGATTTTGGATCTCTTTGTGCAAATGAAGGTAGCTAGCCTAGTTATTTTATTGGGTAGAGGGATCTTCAATTAAGTGTTAATTAAGGATTTTTCTTTGGGTTTTCATTTTTACTGTATGAACCTAAAAATTATGCTTGTATTGGTTTCTTAAGTAACGGAACTGATGAATTAATTTTAATCTTTTTTAAAACAATTTCAAGTAATGTATATGCGATATAGTTTTATGCAAACGGAAATTTTTTGAGACAAATATAAGTAAATATTAATTAGGAATAAATTTGGGTAGGTATTTGGACAGATTTTGTAAACGCTTGCTTTTATGTCCAAAATTATAGTTAATTAATTTCTACTGGATTTGTACCTATCAGCAGCTACTTTGGCACTTTAAATTTTCAAAATGCTTTTATGTGTGTAGGAAAATGCGTTTCTAGATAATCTTCTGAAGGTTATATATGCGCCTAATATTAGCCGATAGGAATTATTTATTAAATTGAAGCACCAATGAATGGTTCTTAAATTTAAAATTTGATAAGCTTATAAACAAGTGTTTTGGGTTAATTTATTCTTACATCTGAACAGGCAAATAATCTAATTTCTTAAATCGTAGATATAAATACAGGTTTGGTTCTAATTTTTAATTCTGTTTTGAATTTTGTTAGGTTTAAAGGAATACTATTTACAAATGGAAATAATGGATAAATTAGTAATCTACCAATTTAAAACTCTTTTGCCACTTTATTTTGCAATATTTTTATAGAATAGATTACTTATTAGGTTCTTCTCTTTTAAATAAGTTATGATACAAGAAATATTTAGTATAATTTAGTCCCTTTTGGCACTAAGGCTTTTATTAGAATATGTTATTTAAATTAATGTAGAGATACAAAATATGCTAAGCTTAATCTTAATGAATATAATTTTTTTGGAGTGATTTATAGAAATTTAAGTCTTAATAAATTGTAATTTTGGTAAATTTAATTGGAAGTAATATGTAATTACTAAACAGAAATAATTTAATTTTAGTTAACTCCTTTTACTTTAACTCCAGCTAATTTTTATATATTTCCATAACTAAGTAGCTATGCAAACAAAGGGAAATTTATAATATACATTAATAATCTTATCATCCACTAAGGTGATGGTTCATACTACGAAGATAGAAACTAATAAGAAGGTGGATTTCTTTTTCTAAATGTTTATCAAATGGAATGCATATCTCTCAAACCAGGTTTTACATTTTACTAAAATAAAGTTATCTCAATAAAATAATGTCTTGAATTAACAAACTAAACAGATTATCTTTATGCTGTAGATTAATCTAATTTTCAGTGCACAAATACAAAACTTCCTTCAACCTGTTTAGAATTCAGTATTA